>NW_022755469.1:36941-45660 GCF_011630105.1 Anneissia japonica | reverse complement strand
CTGTAACCTAACATATTTGAGCTAAACTTTTGTTTAGATTCAGTAACATTTATTCAAATCGTTTTTGAAAATATACAATATAAAACCTGTATTATAATTAGAAACTTGTCACAAAATGATCCCTTCAAAAAACATGCAAAAAATAGCGCCTGGGACGTAAAAATGATATATTGTTAGTGTTTCTGAACACTTATTGGGTTTCACCATCGTATATCCACAATTTAAGTTGCAGCTTAACTCGCAACTTAATTCATTTTAAGTAGCAACTTAACTTGAAACTTTAACTCGCAACCGCTTTTCAGAGAAGTTATAATTTGTTATGTAGCAACAATCAACTTTCTAAATGTGTTTGAAGACTTAATTGTGTAGACTGCTATCAGGTCTCCCTCTAATTAAAGATCACTTTTGGAACTGGGGTTCCCATGGACTTTGGCAACTTTGGTCTCTAGAATAATAAAGGTAAAAGATGTTTGTTAATTTGGGACCACAGAAAAGTGGTCTTTAAGTGGAGGGTCTTTAATTAGAGGGAGACCTAAGATTCCAAATTAGTTTCTTTTTGAGTAATGATCATAATAGTGAGCTTCAGTTTTAAAGAGTAACCTATGAGGCATGTCTGCATACTTATGTATTCATGATGTTTGGATTAAGTCAAGTTCATTTGTCTGGGACGTGAAACTCTAATTGTGAATCTGTTCTGTTATAGACAGTGTTTTCCCATCCAATCAGAAACAGGCTAACTCTTCATCTCAATCGGTCCAGCTTACTATGCTTGTGATACTGTAATGCGCTATCAAATCATGGTGCACTATTGTATCGTCTTTTGTGTCATATGTCATAAATAGTTAGTAAACGGTTCCTACAGTAGATCACTTCTCGTCCCAGAAATAATATCACATCAATCTCATTAGTATTCATATTTGAGTGCATGTAGCACGTGGTATGGTGTCTCTGATAGACCAACAATGACAGCACTTTTAACTGAATTGTTGTACAAAAGGCGAGACTTTTTATTCCTTGTTTCGCATACTTATTTTTTTAAAGATCATCGGAGGAGGACAGAATAAAAATCAACATAAAATTTTGTTTTCTTATTTAGCAAATCATTTTGCCAAAATCATCTAGATGGAGAAAATAAAAATAAAATTTTATTGGTGAATGTAAAATAGGATGTTTAAATGCTTCAAATTTATATAATTATGAAGAAATATAGATATCTTATCTTTGGAGACTTCAAGGCAGCGGAGGGTGTAATTAAAACATAAAAATTTTTTATTTTTTTCTGAAATTTCCACTTTTTCGTGGCGGCGGGTGCGCTAATTGGCCAAAAATAAAATTTTATTTTTATTCGAAATCATCAATATTTGTAGTCGGCGTTTGTTTGTTAAACAAGGTATAAAAAAGTCTCGACTAATGATTGAAAGAATATATTTTTTATAAGTTTCATTTTCTTTCTTTTTGGGTATTAAATTATTTGATATGATGTGGAATGGTCAAGTATCGATAGCTTGAAACAGCACTATCAGAGTTGTATTTTAATTTCAGTTTTTTTCAAAGGAAAATATCGGGGGCTTAAGTTTGTCTCAACCCACATTTCGGGAAGCGTTGTAAAGGACCCATATCATATAGTACCTAGTGGCATGTAGCGCGTAGTTCACGTTAGCATTTTAACCTTCGCATATCCTTCAACATGCATTATGGATTGACTTGGCATACTACTGCTGGCAAGATCAATGGTTTGTGAGATCGTTGCTTTGGGGATTCTTCTTGCGAGATGATGTCTTGCAAAATCAATATGCCATGGGGATACAAGTGCTTGCAAAGTCAATGCCTTGTGAGCTCAATGTTTTATGAATGCTTTTTGCAAGACTAATGCAAAAAAGTAACCGCCCTTTTTCCTCCAGTTTCCAAAATATTCAAAATCTATATCTTATTAACTATTCCCGACTTTCTTGTCAAATATTCCTTCAGTGTTGTAGAAAAGTCTGTTGTACAAAATATCAGAAAATCTTTTTATTTCCGCCCATAACCTATGTTGTGGCATCTTTAGTAGCCCTGTTAGGTCCAAATTCCATCAAAAATTTCAAGTAACATTAATGGTGAGAAATACATTTTTAGCATAGTAATGTACTGTTTGAGGGCCTCTTTTGAGTCAGCTTCACTGCTATAGAGCCCCTTCTTGAAAAATTGTTGAATAAAAAAATAAAGTTGGTCCCTATTTAGTCTGTACAAACTTTGGCCTATATTTATCTTGTGATTTGTTAAGCATATAAATATTACATATTTATTTGCATGCCTAGTTTTTAACCAATATTGGTGTCATCCTTGTCTGAGGTAATGATAGAAATATAATATAACTTCTTAATAACTAGGCCTACTTTCATAATTTCAGCACTGTCTGAATTTTTAGATCGAATGAGACATCTAGAACTGTTTCATCGTAAATAGGTTCAGAAAATATGGCAAATTCGTCATCCTTCTAATTCATTAATAGCTTATATTTGCAAGTGTGAAATGACATGCCTCCAGCAGTACGCATACGTAGATTAGATTCGCAGAAGTCTGGTAAAGTTTGTAAGATGTTTTATACAGTGATGAGAAATCTTCGGGCACATTTGAGCTAAAAACATTGGTTTTTTTGCATATAATTTTTGGGTGCGTGCAATCACCTGCGACAATTTTAACTGCAAAATTGCTGGTATGACTCACTGCGCATGCTTTGCTGGAGGTGACAGTAAATATAAGTAAATCCCCAAATGATTTCTTCACCTGGGAAATTAAACATAAAATAATAAAAGCGATAAATACCGCAATTTACAACTAGGTTCCTTCGTCACATCTGACTAGCAATTCCATCATGTAACTATGCATCATTTTAGTCGTGATTGTAAAAATTGGACTAGTTTTGTTAACTGTGTATTTGAGAAGCACCTGAATTTTGGAGTGAAGGGTTTGTTAAATAGTTTAGAATTGTAAGAGGTTCTATTGCACTGATTGTGTATGCATGAACATTAAAAAAATTCCTGCCAAAAGGTAGAGGGCACCCTATTAAAATTTGAATAGAGTTCGCTCAAAACTCGTCTTTTAAGAACACGGCCGTTTGTGGCAGTAATTTTTGAAATAGGATTACGTTCCAGCAAAACCACAAGTCGAACCCTTGCAGTATATACTCTATGCCTTTGTGCAGTGCTTGAAAGTGCCTGTTAGGGCATGTGTTGCATTAAAAAATGTTGTTGGATATAACATAGGTATTAAACTGGCAATATAACAACCACCTTTTACAGGTATTCTACATGTATTTATTTATTATCAAGTTTATTATTTATATAGGCACTTGGGCCAAGGAATGGCAATAGGAAATTTTATTACTTTCTCAAGTGGCAGTCCCTTTCACAGGAGCACTTACACATGAAGACAACTAACTTTTGTTATGAGGCTCAGCGAGTTGTTTTGGTCATGGCAAGAAATATTTCTACAAAAGGGGACATGAACCCAGAATCTTAGGATTGAAAGCCAGTCATTGTAACCACAAAGTTCCAACCAAACATGTTAGGAGAAAAAAAAAACCTATAGGAGGCCTACCTGTTTTATTGATAATAACCAAGCACAATGGCTGAAAACTTACTGCAAGTTTCCTCGTTATTAACATGATTTCATTAGGTTATGTAAGCTAGCATCCAAAAAACTGAAAGCTTTTAGTAAGTTTATGTCCGTTGTGCTTGGTTTATTATCGATAACCAGTTTTACCGGATGATAATAAAGCAAACAGATGAAACTATTTGTTATTCTACAATTTCTTATGTTAAAATTCATTGAAATAGGAATTGCCTCCTTTTTAACATATATTGTTTAAAAGCACACAACCTGTCAGTTTTCACCAAAGTTAAATTTATTGTATATTAAGTAGTGGTAGTTATAATACATGAGATTTAGTTAACTTTGAGGTCACAAAATTCTCTTGTAATTGGGTTATATGAATCTGGTATTCCCATATGGACATCATGTGTTCTATTTTTATACTCCATATTCAGCCCCTGAGGAACACACAAATAATTGTGGTATTTTAGTACTGTTTGATGAACTAGTTAAAGGGTATCCTTAAAGAAAATACTTCAAACATCTAGCAAATGAAAAAGGGTTACTAAACAACTATTACTGTCAAATGATATACCTAGACATTAATGTGGCCTAAATTTTAGGTAACTATATTACTATATATAAGCTTGTTTCACTTTGCCTTTTTTACACATATAAAATCATATGTTAATCACATGTTAGTCACAAAATTATTACTTGTTTTTGGCTTAGATCCTCTTTATTATTTTAAGCACTTTTTAAGGAATATTGTATAACATTTAAATATTTAATATTAATTAAACAGAAATAGTTAATAAACTATGACAATTTCTAGATAACGTCGATTTTGTGAGGATAAACATTTTGTATTTAAAGGTTAAATAAAGTTGCTATTCATATGATATTGATAATGCATGATAATGTAATTAAAGATTTTTTACAAGGTAAACCTTCTTGGTCTTCCTGATTGTGATTCAGTGCAATATTATATTTTATAAGGTGACCTAACTCTGTTGTGTTCCTGCTTAAAGATAACCTGGTCCTTTTCAAATAGTCGGGACTATAAACCCGGCTTAAACCATACACTCGTTCATTATTGAGATAAAGTGGCCCTTGCCAGCTTACTTCGTACACGTGAATGGGGTCAAAGTTGTCAGAACTAGAACTACCTACATGTGCTAACAAATTCAAAATTCCATTTTTTATTCGTAGCCAGGAAAGCTGTGGATAAAGCCATGATGAATCTAAATCCGGTTTTCCTGAACCTGGTTGCACTCAGATTTTCAGATCAATGCAGCTTCGAAAATCATGGAGTAAAAGATAGATATAAAAATCGCTTTTACACTATTTTCACCTGTGCTGTGATTTTGTTTCATAAGTATGATAAATTTGAATTTTAAAGCATTTCCGGTATCTGTGTATTAGATTTGATATACATTTCCTATTTCATGGAATTCAAACAAACCCGGTTCCCTTTTCAGAAGTGTCATTAATATGTACAATAAGTTATCCTGAGGGTATACTGTAAGTATGATGGATTGAATGTATGCAGTTTATGACTTACGTGTTCCTCTATCATTGTCTCCCAACCTTTTTGCATTCACAGACCCCTCTGAACATTTCAAAATCTTCATGGCCCCCATGTCCACAGTCCAAATAGGCATACAGATAGAATATAATTCGCCATGAAAGTACAACGTTACACTGTGGCAAATTCGAAATGGAAACCAATGGAAATTAACTTACGACTCATGGTTGATATTCCTCCAATAAGATTATGGATAGAAGATGATTCGCTAAATTACGACATCTTGGATCTTGGAATTTGACATAGACAGGAGGGGAGGGGTACAAACAGTAAATTTTACAGATATGGTACTTGTGCTACCACAGCCCCACCCTGGTTGAGGCTGAGGTAGGAAATTCTTATGTTTATGGCACTTGTAGATGGCTGGAAATTACACTCTCAGACTCAAAATTTGAATTTAATATTCTGTTATCCCCATTTACTTTTAACTTTGTCAAATTTCGGGCTCCATCCTGATTTTTTAAATTTATTACATATCCAGGTAAAAGCAACACAAGAGGAAACATTGAAATAAGATGTTCATTACCTGAGGATTGCCACTATCAAGTGTCTCTCCTATACTAAACATCTTTACATAGAGAATACATAAAAAACTAATTTAAAAGATTCTATCAAATCACTAATAAAATGTATGGAATGGAATTAAAATATAATGCCAATTAACACAATTTACAGTGAACAAATTCATGCCTGTCAAAGGTATTTTCATTGTGAAGGCATGGTCACACTCTTGTAAGAAAAGCAAAATTATGAAATCATGAAAAAGTTGTTCTAATAATCTAGCGGACCCCCAACATTCTTGTGGACCCCACGTTTTTCACGAAACCGGGTTGGGAACCAATTGAACTGCTCTATATCATTTGTCAGTTGGAATATTTCTTTATGCGCACGGAAAATGTGGTGACTTATTCATGCTTATGTTTTATTCGGTTCGACTCGAATCAAAATTTATATAACTAAAGTATACATGAGATACCATAAAATAACCTTTACCATGAATTACTCACAGATAGTATATTCTTGCACATATTTTTTGATACAGGCAATATTACATTTGGACATTAGATTTTGGTCCTTCTTAAGCGTGAGTAGGTGAGGCAGACCCCGACTGAAATTAAAAATCTTACTAATGATGTAATTTCCTTTGCATACAGTGACCTATCATTATAATATACCCTGAATAGATTTATTTTAGGAAACCCTCACAAAGGTTTTTGTTTACAATTCATATAACGTTTCTATTGTTATAGTGTACAAAACTAGTGATGGGAATAATCCATGGGTGTAAAAAATCCCCTTCTGTCCACCAAGGCCTGAATGGAAGCATGAAAAAAATGAACACCCAAGTATATGAAAGTTTTTATCTAGCTGGATGAACCAACTATTGCCATTACAGGAGTCAGAGCCGATGGGAATGATCGTGCATAGCAAAATAAAATTAAATATGTTAAGAAATCTCACTCAACCAAATCTCCTAGAAGGGATTTCTTTCAACTTAAGACCCGCTGCCAATATTCCTTTAAATAGCACACCCCATAAAACATAATAGAATAATCCATTCCAGTGTGAAATATATTCATGCTAACCACCACATGTCATCCTCATTCCTTTTTCACTGTGACTGTTAAAAAAAAAACTAGAGGGCTCTAACTTACGAGAACGTTTTAAATATCTTAACATCATTGCTGATTTGTGTAGTTTTTAAAGATTTCATTGTACATCTCTCCAAACTGTATTCTTCTTTATTTCCTCTGATATATGGAAAAAGTAAACAATAAATTTTAATTTGCACTAGAAGAAAAAGGCCTCCAAATACAAAAATGTAACACTTCAATATTTTTATTGGTATAATATTTTTATATAACCATGAACTGTGGACAGTAAATGCATCAATCAAGGATAACATAGACATTTTAATGCAAATTATTAAGAAAACTGTTCTGAATCAAATGGTTTTACTAAATTATAGCTGCTTAATAATTTAGTAAAACCATTTGATTCAGAACAGTTTTCTTAATAATGCAAATTATTAAGAAAACTGTTCTGAATCAAATGGTTTTACTAAATTATTAAGCAGCTATAAAGTACAAAGCTAGTGTCGTCACAACACCAGATGGCGCCCTTTGTTGTTAACCAGACGTTGGTAAAGCGGCCATTACGCCTTCAATGACTTCATAATTGTAATGGTTTAGAATAGGCTTTCTGAGAAAGTCATTTTTAAAACCTTAAGATTTACCATCAAAATGTACTAAAAATCACAAAAGCTTGCATTGTATTAGTTATCGAACACATTTAATCATCTATTAAAAATTAAGATACAACATCATAATAATTACGTTAGAAATTGGGATCAATGGTTTGTCAGTGGAGACAATGGATCCGTTTGACTGCATTTTAGGTCGCTGATAACAACGGAGTAGTAACACGTGGTATCGAGATGAAAGGATGAATCTAGAAAAATGGAGCTGTTGCATTAAAAGACAACGATTAAAATTAGACTCCCCGGAAGATTCTCCAGCGAGTCCTAAATGAAAGTTACAGGAAAGTTCAAAGGCCTGTTTTAAGACAGATTAAAATATGGATAAAATGAATTGAAGATAATCTCAGAAATATCGTGGACACCAACCAAGTACTTGACATACACCCGGCCCACGACACAAAGCGCTGGCTCGATTTGGTAGAACGCGCAATGTCTAACGACGAATAGCGTACAGATTTAGATAGAGATGTTGAGAACTCCACATCTCCTGATTAATTTTTTCTGCATATTCATATGTAGAAAAATGACTCAACATCTTCTAATTGCTATCATCACATTTTGAGGGACATGACAAACACCAACCACTCTTATCAGGGATGTAGTTATGGTGTGTGGAGGTGGTTTCGATAACCTTGCACTTCTCCGTTTTTTCACTTCCTTTATACGTCCAGTGCTTGAATACGCGTGTCAAGTTTGGGGTACGAGTATCTCCGTCCATCAGTCGTCGCAACTTGAACATATTCAACGGAGAGCTGTCGGAATTATGTGCCCTTCAATGTCATATAAAGAAGCGCACGCTGCACTTTCCTTATCATCTTTGGAAGAAAGACGTGAAATGCTCAGTATAAAATATTTTAATAAAGTCAAAAACCCGAAACACAAATTGAACGACTTGCTCACGCCTGCAACAGTTAATAAGTACAACTTGCGTTCGAAGAAAGCCTATGACCTTCCTAAAGTTAGATGCGGAAGGTCAAAACGTTTTATTATTAACTGTGGTCTTTTCAATAATTGGTAGACTGAGAATATCCTGGTAACGCTTTTCCTAAACTTTTTAAATTTTTTGTTACTCCTATTCGCTGATTTGTACATATTTTGCTTCAAAATTGTATAGGAAATTGTAAATATATCCTATTTTATTCTCTCTTCGGTGAATTTTAATTACTTTTTTTTTTTTTTTTTTTTGTGTGAGTTTTCTTAGCCTATTGTTAAACTTCAGTTTTTTTTTTTATTATAAAAAATTGCAATAAAGCTTCTCGTATTATCGTACAGGGCCACCCAACCTTGAAATCTGTCTC
>NW_022755469.1:0-36109 GCF_011630105.1 Anneissia japonica | reverse complement strand
CAAGCACACATGTGTGAGGAATCTATTTTTTTTCTGCAGAAAAAGAAAACACACTTGGTGGCGCACTTCACATCTGGTTCCCTGTGCTGAAGATGAAAAAAACGATTGTTTTTCCTCCATTATCGGCATCTTTTATTCGATTTTCAGCACTTTATTACAAAAAAAAAAAAAAGAGAGGTGGCTAGAAAATCAGACTTATGACTTCATATTTGTAATGGTTTAGAATAGGCTTTCTGAGAAGTCATTTTAAAACCTTAAGATTTACCATCAAAATGTACTAAAAATCACAAAAGCTTACATTGTATAGTTATCGAACACATTTAATCATCTATTAAAAATTAAGATACAACATCATAATAATTACGTTAGAAATTGGGATCAATGGTTTGTCAGTGGAGACGATGGATCCGGTTGACTGCATTTTAGGTCGCTGATAACAACAGAGTAGTATCACATGGTATCGAGATGAAAGGATGAATCTAGAAAAATGGAGCTGTTGCAATAAAAGACAACAATTAAAATTAGACTCCCCGGAAGATTCTCCAGCGAGTCCTAAATGAAAGTTACAGGAAAGTTCAAAGGCCTGTTTTAAGACAGATTAAAATATGGATAAAATGAATTGAAGATAACCTCAGAAATATCGTGGACACCAACTAAGTACTTGACACACACCCGGCCCACGACACAAAGCGCTGGCTCGATTTGGTAGAACGCGCAACGTCTAATGACGAATAGCGTACAGATTTAGATAGAGATGTGGAGAACTCCACATCTCCTGATTAATTTGTTCTACATATTCATATGTAGAAAAATGACTCAACACCTTCTAATTTGCTATCAACGCATTTTGAGGGACATGAAAAACACCAACCATTCTTATCAGGGATGTAGTTATGGTGGGTGGAGGTGGACAGGGCCACCCAACCTTGAAATTTTTGACCCAGTCTAAAGCTACTTTCATGGAAATCCACCCGCCTTTATAGACCCCCCTTGCACCACCCTTAGAATCTTCTGTAATTATGTAGAATTTACGAATGTTAGGCCCAATAAAAAAAATTATTAGTTTATCACCCCCACGCGCATGTCTTCTATATTTTTTGAAAAAAAATAAATTTGTTTAAAAAAAAATTTTTATTTATTGATTTTTTTCAGTTATTTTATTAAATACTTAGTAGATATTGATTGCATTATCTAAATCATGTTTTACTTTGAATATCAACGCACCAGCAAACAAACCAAGGGTGATATTTGGCTTTAGCAAAATAAAATCACTTTTCATCACTTTTCCGGCCCAGATAGGGTGATAAACTAATATTTTTTATAGGGCCTTATCACCCACCCACAATTATGAATCTTCCCACCTTTGGTTTTCTACAGCTACAAATCAGGCTTATTATAACCTCGGATGTAGTTGTTGAGAAATGACAAAATCAAAACCTCCATTTGCCTCTGATATTATTCCCTTGATGAATTCTTATCTTTATCATTTGGTTTTGTTTCATTTCAAATTTAGCTGTCAGCATTCACATTTATAATAATATTGTCAGTGTCAGGCTGTGTATCTTCTCCATATCATTAAGTCTCAATTCATTTTAAAGAAAAGGGGAAGAATCCAAATGAACTTGACACTCTTAAGTTGTTCATCCATCTTTTAACGGCTGACCTGAATTCAAATATAGGTCAATCCAGATGAGATCTACCAGCTGATCAGTGTCGGGAATTTGAGACCGTCTACAGACAAACTAAATGAAAACAGCATATTATTTCGCATCACATAACTTAATTAAATTTACTTTGCAATTCAGTACACAGTGTTTTAAGCTTAGCTGGTTGCCTTACACACTAGCCTTACACTACCAGCCACTCAATTTTCTACCTATGCTGGCCTCTTTGAAAATACAGACTGCATAATATGTTGATATAAATTTTGAATTAATCTAGATGTTCGGTTTTACCGTTGGCTTGAAGTACAGAGATATATTCTGTACAGGTTACATCTAGAATAGGCGACGTTATTAATTGTTTCGTGTTGACATTTTAGCTGAAAAGCACTTAATATCACTTGCTTTTGTAAATATTTGTTATGATTTATTTGTCTAGACTGATAATCATCAGGCCATAACAACAATGCGACAAGTTATTCTTCTATATCAGATAAGACCTGTTCACACAGTAAATAAATAACACTCTAAATCCCATTATATATGCTGTCCTGATCTCCATGTTACACCACACACCAAAATATTGTGTTTTGATAATTTAGTTTGGGCTAAAGTCTAATTAATTATAAGGTAACTATTCTTTTATATCAACATGAGAGGGTTGGATAATAATAAAGAGTACCAGCCTCTGTTATTTTTATTATAGTATTTAATGATTAAATGTATTGGCAGAATTCAGACATATTGTTAATATTTTATTGTATACTTAATGCCTGTACATACAATGCCTTTGTCATTGCCCTAAATTTCCTTTTAAAGCAAAAATGTTTATATACCTTAGTCTGATTATATATTATTATGCAATAAAAAAAAAAATCATGACAACTAGTGTATAATAATGCTAGTGTTTGAAAAAAACACAAAGTTTTCACTGGAAGTTATGGTCTACTTAAAAGGCATTGCCTTTATAACACAAGTATGCGTTAAACACTAAAATGAATAATTATATTATTATAGTGTCATATAGTGAATCATAATCTTCTAGGTGCTTCATATCTTATACTGGTCATTAGAACAAATGTATGAAACACATCCAGAGTTTCCCAAGATCAACTTAAGCTGAAGCCTATAAATTAGAATTTATAACTTATTTTCATTCCAAAATAATTCATACACAGGTTTGTTTTTACTGTAACCTGATTATGCATATTAAAGCAAGAATTTCAACCACCAGGCAAGAGCCCACCTTCCTGACGCAGGGATGTAGTTATGGTGGACGGGACCACCCAGCTTTGAAGGTTTCTACCCAGTCTAACCACCCAGTCTAAAGCCAATTTCATGGCTCTCCACCTACCTTTATTAACCCCCTTGCCCATTCTTAAAAGTCCATTTTTAATACTTGGAAATTTACCTGTTATCCCCCACCCTTCTTAAAATGTCTGCCACCCACCCGTAGTTTATTACAGCACACCCCTGGCTGGACTTATTCGCTAAGCTTCGTAGCCTGTTGTTAAGGTCCCATATATCGACAGCGTGAACGTATCTGAACACATGCATTTCTGTACTGTTCAGATTGCTTGAATTGAGGCCCACCGGGCTTAGTCTGTACAAGAAGCCTCCTCTTTAGTTTGCAAAATTAGCCTCGAAAAGAAGCACATCCAAAATTAGTATAAAAAAGAAGCCCAGTGCTTTAATTCGAGGTTTTACTGAAAAAATATTTCTGTTTTTCAGGCCTTCAACATTTTAACATCGCTGGCCATGCATTTTTAATAGCAATCGAGATACTGTTATCTGGCAATAACTATGGCACGCAATAGAAAAATGTTGCTTAAAGTTTGTTTCAATGTGTTGGCTGTATGAAGAAGCTACAGGGACAGTGTCAAGATGGGTAAGATATCAAACTTTTATGAAATTACTCTCTAATTAGAATTTTAACCTAAGACCTAGACCCCACATTGTGATGTTAAACTTGTCCCACCTGCTATTTTTGCATTTATTGTGGTTGGTTATTGAGGCTTACCAAACATGATGACATCATGATTCATTGCCATTTTTAGTAAAGGTATTGCACCCCTTTGATACTAAGTAATGCTACCTAAGCGGTGAATATGGCAGAATTGCTGTGTTGCAGTATCAAAAGCATTTTGATGTTTCTTCATAACTTAAATTTCCTAACATCTTATCCTAATTTGTGCCTTGTAAACTTTACAATTAAATATACGAGCGCTCACATTTTTTACAATGTTTTTGAACGGAAATGATTAAAAACATTGTAAAAATATGAAAGCTCTCCATTTATTATAGTTGTTTTACTATTGGAAATTATTAAGTTTTTGATACAATCATTAAAACTGTTGCTTAGCTGTGGAGATAGATGTAGCAACTGCTTGTTGGTAGTACCTTGATAACTAAACTTTGTCACTTGGTACGTGATAAAGCAACATAGCCAAGCAAATATAAATAAGCTTTGTTATCTGTAAGTGTCAGACCTTAAAGATCTATCTACACCATAACGTTTTTTTTTTTGTGAAAAATTTGTGTTAATATTCCAAATATAGGCATGATGATATCATCCATGGGCATTATGATGTATGTCACACCCATATTGGAAAATCACCGGTATTGGCTACATACAATTTGATATCATGCCATTTGCTGAGAATTTGAAGAAAGAAGAAAAACTTTGTTCCACTAACAGACATAACATGCACCTTTTGTTTAAATAACCTGTGCTTCCATATTTCAAGTGGTATTCTGTGTTGGTACTCCAAGCTAGTTTCTTACAGCAGGTAGGTGACGTCTGGTCTGAACAATCTTGGACTACACCTCCTTTTAAATTGGTTTCTATAAGCTATGTTCTGACGATCACTACTATCCGATGCAAGTTAATGAGAAAGCCAGTCAAGGTCGCATCAAATTTTACACGAGAGTTATAGCGGATAGTTATAGCACTTATACACTGATATAAAAAAGTTGAAGATTAAAATTATTTCTGTTGATCTCATGATGATGTTTCAAAACAAAGACGACAAAACAGAAATTACATTAGGCTAGGCTAAATTAAATGACGAGGGCCTGCCTGGGCAAGGCTTGCTTAAATTGGGTAGGCAGTAGGCCATCCCAACTATCCATAAATAAAAGGCAAAATATGTTTAACATCCAATTTTTTCAACTTGACTTGGTAGAGCATTCCAAAAAAAGCGAAATAACACTCTCTGAATTTTTTTTTCTCACCTACCCTAAGCCTACCTATGAACATTTAGGAGATTTTCGGCAGCATTTAAACTGAGCTACCAAATGTAGTATGCCAGTACATTACGTTGTACGTGGTTGTTCTTGCTAGAATGTTTGAATTGTAGTGGCTAAAGATAAGGCTACTGTATTTACTTGTAATCTCAGAATCATGTACGTACAGTATCTCACCGGCATTCACCGTATCTTGTTCAGCCGTATCTTTAGACACAGCGAACGAACTACCACGGTATTTTGCGGATTTCCTAAAATAAGACGTGCAAATTTACATGAAGTTTACAACAAACGGCAATAAAAGAAATTTATCCTGTAATGTTTTATTTGGATTACTTTTGACTATTTTAAAGTTAAAACAACTCAAAAAGGTAATTTTAAAGATGCTTTGGTTGATATTATGAACCAATCACTAGGCCTAGAATTGCCTCGAAAACGAGACCGTGGTCAAGCTACAGATGTTACTGCAATTAACAGAAAGTTCTATCGGATGAGAGTCTTGCCAATCCAGTCATTTGTCGGTGTTAGCTTGCGGGTTGAAGCGCCTGTTTTCTATCAGGTGATCCAGTTCATGCAATCGGTGTCAGCCTCATAACAAGCGCTTGTTCGATAACTACGATATCACCGGTGTAACTTACACCGTCGGAACAAGACTGTGGTCTGCCAGTGACCGGTTATTCCACTATAATTCAGACAAGGGTCATTCCATTATATTTCAGGGATGTTCTGTGTTAACACCTGGTTGTTTGCATTTGACCTAAACCTTTGCGGCATGAAATCAGGCTACTTTTGATTTTATTTTTGATTTCTACTAAGCCCCGCCCCTTGGATATTGTTGCTAAGGCCCCGCCCCTTGGATATTGTTGCTAAGGCCCCACCCCTTGGATATTGTTGCTAAGTTACCACCAAAATTACAGTGTAAAAACATACGTAATATGTACTTGTCGGACAACACGTGTGTTTTTAGGATGGGCGCGCATTTCTAGCCCTGTTGTAATTGGTCAGTTCTTAAGTTTTATTGACACTTTGGAACTTTTATTTTGTCTTACTGTATATTCTGGTGTATAAGCCGCAAATTTTATGAGCGCTTTTCCCCCCGAAGTTTAGGGTGCGACCTATACACCGGTCATTAACCTCCTCCCAACAATTTCAGATCATGAGCCGTGGTGAAAATCAGGCGCCGTCTGTAAGGTTAGGCCCATGCTAGCCCAATTAATTAGCCTGGGGTATGACCAAGTTCAAGTTCAAGTTCATGTTCAAGTTTCTCTTTATTTTCACGTAAAAGTTCACATGAAATTCTCTTTCCAAGGTTAAGAAGCAGTACACCATATACACAAATATAAATAGATAAAAGGTGTTAAAATAAAGATACAATTCATTAGTAAATATAGAAAAATATAAAATAAGATACATAAGCATAGAATCTAACTATTTATAGATTGCAGCTATCTCTTATGACTTGCATTGTTCAATCGGATTGCAGAAGGGAGAAATGAGTTGTTATGACGAGAGGTTTTCTTTAATGAGGGAATATGCGACCTGATTTACTGACCAGTTTGTAGGCCTAGTATTTGTAATTATACTCACTACAGTCCTGTACTAGGATTCCTACTACGTTTTCTACGACATTCAAGGAATGGTTTGAGTTGTCTAAATAATTATTTTCATAATTACGTTCATTCATAAACAATTTTGAAACACGCTGTTTCTGTTCCGAAACCGCTTCGCTCAAAACAATAACAAACTACTTTTCGGCAGTTTGGTCCTCGAGGTCACGTGAGCAGCTTCATTTACGATGTCGCAACAAAACACATGTGGGCTGGTTGAAACTTGCTGTTCGCCGACGTCTGGTTCCTGGTGGATTGTACTGTTATAGAAAGAATGATACCGCTAATAATTTTAGAATAAAAATTGTGAAATTTATGCTATAAAAACACGAATTTTCTTGAAGTTGTAATAATTATTTTACTGGAATTTAACTGTAGCAAGGTATACGACATCTGTGCATGCGTAAACTTTGTATCACACAATATTTCTCTAGTTCTGTTTTTGTTTATAAAACGTGGTGTGTGATGGTGCATGCTTCGCACAGTGGGCTGTGAGTAGTAATGACTTAGTCCTAGAATGAATTACCAATATTTTAGCTTAATATTGAATGTTATTAGTCACCATAATAATAGAATGATTGTTTAAAATAAATAAATTTACTCAATAAGTATTTTATTTTATTAGATTTTATTAAACTTAAACTAAACTGATGTTGAAAATTTAACGTAACATGACCGTCTTGCAAGAAATGGGGATTTCCTTAGAGCTGCCTAGAGCAAGAATATGTTGTTTCATTACGGTAGCCAGAAGTTTACACGCATTTCCAGTTGTTTTTTGTTTAATAATCGGCCGGAAAAAGATGAAATTTCTTTATGTGAACATTTGTAAATAATGTCAATGTTTCAAAATATTTATAAACTTAACATTATGGGAACGGTTTGGAGCTTAAAAATAGGTGCAGCTTATACACAGGTGACACAAAAAATTGTGATATTTCGCATCCTAATTGGGGGTGGGGGAGTGGCTTATACACTGGAATATATATATATATATATATATATATATATATCTCTTTTGGTGAAATAAATACGGAATACTGAATGTCTATTGCTGTACCTGCTACTGTGACTTGCTGTCCGGGAAACAATTTTACACCAATAGATTTAGTGAAACTGTTATTGAAAGCAGTTGTTAAACAGGTTTATGTTCGGTCGGCCTGGCTGCAAATTTTGCTGGTGCAGTATTTGGCAACGTTTGCCTCTCTCTACCCATGAGTATGTAATGGATAACTGGCAGGATGATTATCATTGCATGTATTAGTTTCATGTGCTTAGTACGGATACACGATTAGATATACTACTCCTTGTAATTGCTCTCTAGATTATAATGCTCTATTGCGCTTTTCATCATTAGTTTAGAATGAACACCATATACATTCAAGATATTATTATTATTGTTGTGGTTGTTGTTGTTTCTATTATAGTGGTAAATGAAAATTTGGCCAAAGTTTGGCATAGGCTCATATGTAGGTACTGGTGGGGTTTATTAATAGTAATCAATGGCGTAGCCAAAATTTACAGTGTGGGACAATATCAGGGTGGACTCACTTTACGCTTAAATTCAAATAATGTAGACTCAGTTTCTTAAAATTTGACCAATTTTACGCAGAAATGAAAAATCTAGACCCATTTTCTTAAAATTTTACCCATTTTAGGCTAAATATGAGAAATCTGGACCCATTTTTTATAAAGTGGACTCATTTTATGCATGAAATTGCATAATTTAGACCCATTTTTAAAATGTGGACCCATTCTTTGTTGACCCATTAGAAAAATTGTGTGGGACTGTCCCAAATGTCCCAGTAGCTGACTACAGCATTGATAGTAATTATATATTATTGTACTCTGATACTTATGTGTAATAAGCTATCAATATATGTAGGTTTGAAAATTTATATTCAAAACTATAGTGGACTTTTTTGTACATAAATATATGTTACATGCATTCAAGCAAATGATATGCCTATTGATTAATGACCTGCAAAATTGGTCTAACATAATATAACCCATAAAAAAAATGATTTTATGGGATTAAAATATCAATTTGCTAGGCAAGTCTCCATTCATTGGCTGATTCACAATTTCATGAATATTTATCAGTTCCTAGAAAGTAATGAATATTTATTATTTTCAAGAATTAATCAATATTCATTGCTATTATATGAAGTCAAGATGTGACCTCCAATGCAACAAAATATAATATTAGTACATTAAAAAAAAAATATTATTTATCAATATAAGTGGTGTCATACTATTGAAAAGTATAGTTGTGGCCATAAACATTCTAGAAACATCTGTTGTTTGGTGTGCAATACCATCATTGGTAGAGCCATAGGCCATATTAGCCAGGCCTAGCTTCCTAACCTGGTAAATCCTTGTTTGGAATAATAAATTTTTTCATAATACAAAGCATACTCTTCTCTGTAATGCCTTCTTTCTCCGAAAGAGTACATCAACAAAATGATGATAATGACATTTCATTGTGGTAGCTCTAGTTATATGGAATTATACATAATAAATAGAACATCTTTTATGTTGTTTAGTAAAGGAGGGTCATGTGTTTTGTTAGTGTTGTTGTAAATGTCCGATCATCTTGGAGGGGATTTGTGGTTTGGAAATTGCCAAAGTCTTAAGTTCATATCTTCTCTCAACAACCAAAAGCTTGTCCATTCCTCCCTCAGGCCTAACCGAAAACTTGGTTATAAAATATATTTCCCAAAAAAATAATTGCTGGTTGGATTAAATTTGTTATGTTGTATACAAATTAACAGTTCAAGAATATATTAATTGCATTTTCTCATTTCTCTCGTTTCAAAAAGACACATTAGTCATACCATATGGCTTGTCCTTATATTTGGTTTTAAAAAATACATATAGGTTAATATGTAATATATAAGAATGATCAAATAAGAGAAATGAAAGTTTGAGTGTAAAGTTAATTTCTCATTTATTTAGATATTTTATTCATTTTTATTATATTCTCGTCAATCTTTATAAATCATGCATTTTAAACTTCAAATTATGTTTACTCTTATGAGTTGAACCATTCCAACTTAATTTATATTCTCTCACCCAACCTGAGTTTAATCGTCAATCTTGACATCCATCAGGTTTTTAGGATTCCTTTTGAAATAATTGTCTTTCCTCCGCATTTTATTTTGACCCAACTTTATGTGAACTTACCCAGGTTGAGGCCTGTTAATTTTGTCAGTGAAACAGAAAAGCTGTCTACCTAGTCTCATGTTTTGAATATATATTGAGGTTGTTTGTTGTCCACCTGGTTACATAGATTAACTGTGAAGTAGTAGCGTTGCAGTCCACCTGGTAAAATAGGGTCTTTTCCATTTGGTCACATATTTTTGAGTGTATACAAGTAACACAGGCTATTATCCACTTCAGTCACAAATTGGTCACATAGTTCGACCATAACCTGGTAAAATAGGTTATTTTCCATCATGTCATATTTTACTGCTAATTGGTAACAGGCTTCCCCTGGTCATAAGCCTTGATTGTAAGTTGGTGAAATATGCTCATGTCTACCTGATCACATGATTTTTCCTGGTCATTGGGTAAACATGCTTTAAGTGTTGCAGGTGGTAATCAGAACAGGCACCTCCACTAAGTACCCACTCTGGGTGGAGAGAAGCAATGTAGATAAAGTGCTCAGAGATAGAAATACACAGTGAGGGATTGAAACCCCAACCTCGAGGTTGGCCAACCAAACCGTTCCCACTTTGCCAAACCACTTCTACAAAATAACAACACTAAACAACACTAACAATAATAACAGACACACAACACAACACAAGAACAACAATACAACACACAACACTATCATGTTAATTAGAGAGCTATCTGCTACTGGATGTGACTGAATATAAATTTCAATAGTCTTTTTCTGATTAAAAGTTAATCATCTACATTGTACAAGCAATTTGCCGACTTACTAGGATGAGCAACTAGGGCTGAAAACCTTCAAGTTAGAACTTAATAAGTAACTTGGTTGTAGACAGTTGTACCACCAGAAATTGGCCAGTATTAGTCCCAGAGTTTTTGTGTATGATGTTCAACAAAACCCGCCGTTTGTCACAATTTCTAATTTTCCACAGGCACCAAAAACGTTCAGGAATCAGAATTTTGAACATTTTAATGTTTTTGCATTTTATAAAAGAAACTATATTGCAGAACATTTCTGCAAAATATCAATCACTAAATCTTACTGAAAAGTATATTAATATTTTGAAAATACAAATCTTAATAATAAACTATTGATTTTGGAAACTTTGGAAGTTTTCTCAAATCCTACATGGCTGATATCCAATGAATTAAATATTCATAACTTTGTTAATGCTCAACCAATTTCTTTCAAATAAATACTCTTTCAAAGAAGAACTCGTGCAGAATAAAAAAACACCAACAACTAAATTTTGAATTTTCTACAAACGGCTGGTTTTGCCACAGCCCGTCACATATTTGCTACCGGAATTGATTATGTTTGAAATGTTTGTAGTTTCTCCATTATCTTTTGTTTTTTTGGTAGTATGTGAAGAAGGTTATTTATCTAAGTATTTGGAAGTGTAGCCAGACAGACATAATTTCTTTGTGTCTAGAAACGTTCTGATAAGTACACTTAAATTACGTTCCGAGTACAAAGATCACATCGATACGCATCACTAAGCATGGATTTTTTTTTCTCAGATTTTTTTTCCCATGCTCATTTGTCTTCGAGCAAGCTTGAATTGCAGCGCAATGTTTTCGTGGAATGTGGGCACGTGTCCAAGTCTGGTAAAAGTCTAGATTTCCCATTTAGAATGGAAGTAAGAGGGGGATTTACCTATGAAGGTGTTGGCAGTTTGTTACCATCATGTACTTTGTTAATTTCCATTAATAAATTGAGCAGTCTAAGGTTGGTTAACATAGCCTTGCTTTTTTTTTGTACCTGAATAATTGTTAGTTTTGCTTCCTGGCATCCTTTTCTCTTGTTTAACAGCCAGCCATGTGTATGGAATACTGAAAATAGAAAACCAGTCAGTGGTAGTTGGGCTATTGAGCACGTGGCATTCAAAAGTGTGAGTGGTGATGCTAAGCTGAAAGATCATAGCTGTGTTGGTATTATATGTTGCGGAATATCATATAACAGTATTTTTTAATATAACTTTGTTATACCATGGAAATTACAGCCTAGACTAAATCATTTAGACATTAATGAGTAGTATAAATAAAGACTAGGCATTACGAACATTCTCGCAAGTGAAACATTTTGTTGGCTTGTAGGATATAGTAGGTTACATGTTCATAAGTTTATGATCTTTTTTTTCAGCTTTTAAAAATCATCAATCAATTTTATAACTTATTACAGAATTTATGTATATATATGACAGTAATTTAATGAAAGGATAGCTTCCAGAAAATCGTGGTATTGATCATCTACCAACATGGTAAAATATTTACAATTTCCATGCATTGAATGTAACACATTAACAAAAATAGGTTATTGGGCATACATTAATTAATGGGTTTTTAGGTCAAGCCTTTTGTAATTGTTCGATGTTTACGGTTTAGCCTTGAAAGTGAATGAAAAAAATCAAAATGTTTGAATAGAGAGCGTTTGCTATCAGCAGGTCATAATTACGCAACCTTACGCTTATATACGCTACGTTTTCTTCAGAAATACATATCTTTTCAAAGAAGGTATTTACTGCCAGCTATGAAGCTATCCTATATGTTTATTTTCAATGATAGATATTGAATGATATTTTTACCTTTTAAGTTTGTTGTAGACGCATCATTTATGCAGAATAAATAAGGGTAAAAAAACTGTCAAAAGATAATCATAAAGAAATGCTAATTTACAATTATTTCAATATAAGCTAAAATTTATAGCAAAAATTAAATTGAATTAAAAGTTTATGGCAAAAGAAACCACCATCAATATATTTTTAAAGACTAAAAAAGTGTGACATTTTTTAAACTACTTGAAAATATAATCAAGTATTTTGGAGTGTATGAATGCACAAACTTTAATCCAAATTAAGTTATTAGTGTTTTGGATAGTTTTTTCTTCAACAGGTCCTAGTCAGCTCAAACCATAAGCCTAATAATTTTTGTTTGAATCTGTAGTATTGTCTTTGTGATATGTTATAACAGATTATATTTTAGCCATAAACTATACATTGATTTTTACTACTGTACATGGTACATTTAATATTAATTGGGCCTTATTAAATCTATATGTTTGATATTAAAATATATAAAAAAAAAATATTAAAATATATATTTAAAAAAAAATATAGATTAAAATATTATATTAAAATGAGAACTTGCCATATTTTCCCCAAATATATCGAACCAATTTTAAAAACAGTAAATTTAAAAATCGTCTCATTGTTTGATTGGATGTCATGATTCACAAGCGAATGTTCTGATTGGCTAGTCAGAGGCCATCTGTCTTATGTGCATAGCGTAATGGATGCTTCAGTTTTAGAATTTTATGGTACATGATCGACACAACCTAATACCCAAGAGTTTAAAGGACTGGAACATCACCTCCTGATATTTGGTATTGTATGCATTTAGATCATCACATGACCCACCGATGGCACCTCTATTGGCGCCTATTAACAGTTTTTAGGTGTGCCCAATATGTCGCATTTCATACCTTCTCACACAAGGTTTTCCTGATCGATGCTGGTATTTTTGATAATATCCGTGAAATGTGCTTTTCTGTTTATTTTAAAAATCATTGTTTTAGGTGTGTTGACCTCTGCCAGGTGATATATGGAAGCAAGTATGACTTGTTGGAGTTGGGAATTGCAGAGGTTGGCACATGAGCTAATGTCGTAATGTCATGCTTTGTCTAGCTATGCTGCTATGTGCTAGCTAGCTAAACTTGATCCTCGGTCCTCCCTTGAGTGATTTTAGAAGTCGGTGGTTACATTTTTATATCCTGTTTGCAAGGCTAGGCTAACCATCCTTTATGGTCTATTTATATCCGCATATTTAAACACTGTACAGAATAAGTAATTTATTTTGGTAATGATAACTAGTAAATATTATTTTATTATAGGACATCAGTGATGGCCATATGGCTAACTATTAGTACTCACTCTATGTAATAAAGTAATGTTGCATTGGTTTTGGAATTTGATTCTGTCTGTGTGGTCACCATGATTTAATTGTGGCGCAATTGCACGTTCTTTCCCACTTCCTTTGTTTTCTATTCCATCAATTATTTTTTTTTTTTACTGCTATTTCTCAAACATCATTACAATTACCCATATAACCTTGTTTTTATTAAAACATTCTCATCTGATCATGACTTCTAGCTCTGTTTAAAAGTTATAAATTCATCCTTTTTTCTTTTTGAAGTTTATTATTCAACTTTTTATTCAGTAATTTTGTACTGTGTGGCATTGTGATATGGCGATAAATTCATTGATTATTTAACAGGCTGGTGGAAATTGCAAATTTATCCGAGATTAACTTAGGGTACCTTGTCACTATCATACCTAAAACTTGTTATACTCATTCAAATGATATACAGTTTTTAGTTACAAATTTTAAAAATATTTAAGGATATAACATGCACCTGTATTTGGCATATTCAGGTCTATGTAAGATGGCAATTGTGTTTGCATTCATATTTAATATTGAAGGCAAAAACTGTCTATAGAATACAGCATTTACTAATCATCCAATTGCTAATATATTTATTGTGAATTACCTTTTTATTTCTCTGCTTTTCATTCTCTAATTTTGTGGAAAGTGTGTAGAGGTTTTAGAGGTATGCACTATACTGTGCAAGCACAATTAATAATAGT
Organism: Anneissia japonica; assembly: GCF_011630105.1. Classification (NCBI taxonomy): domain Eukaryota; kingdom Metazoa; phylum Echinodermata; class Crinoidea; order Comatulida; family Comatulidae; genus Anneissia; species Anneissia japonica. The sequence goes on along the minus strand of NW_022755469.1, from coordinate 21,775 downwards.
AGTAATAATAATAATAATAATAATAATAATAATAACAATAATAATAGTAATAACAATTTACCATTGATTTTAATTTATTATATTCAAGAACAGGTATACTATTTAGATTATATGACATAAAGATATGAAATTTTAATGAGGATAACAAGTCTATTCCTAGAATAATAAATAATGACAGTATTATAATAATCAGTTTCACCATATGTACATTAGGTTTTTTAGATTACAGATCGGGAAAAAAAAATTTATTTTGTATTTCTCCCTAATGATTTTTCTCTTCTGTGATTGTAGTTATTACCTCAACACTCATTATTAAATGCCGGTATATTGTTTATAGTTTGTTTTTATCATTACAACATCATCCGTACTTGCGTACTGGAAGTGTACAAGTGAAATGTTACTATACAGTGTGTATGATCATCAAGGTATAATTATAAACCAAGATGGTTTTGGAATCTTTCCCTCTAGTCACTGTAAAGTTCAGGTTCTTCTCAGAAATAGAAAGACCTTAGCAATACAGTAGCCAGCTATTGGGATGGTTGGGACAGGCCCACACAATTTTTCTATTGGGTCCACAAAGAATGGTCCTCATTTTTAAGAAAATTGGTCCAGATTTCTCATATTTTGAGTAAATTGGGTCAATTTTTAAGAAAATGGGTCCAGATTATTCATATTTTGCGTAAAATGGGACAACGTTTAAGAAAATGGGTCTACATTATTTGAATTTACGCGTAAAGTGGGTCCACCCTAATATTGTCCCACACTATTTTGCAAGTTAACAACCCACAAAACTATTTACTTATTTACAAAATTAAAGATAATAATTTTACTTCTTATTTGTTCCCTGACAATAAAATTTCCAAAATTGCATTCCCTTTTATGATAAAATTGACCAAAATTTTTATTTTATAATATGATAAAGAAAAAGAAGATTTATACTTGTACTTGTTGTTTCTATAAGTGGCCATTTTGTTTGCATTTTTTTTTTTTTTTTTAACATCTGTTCTCTTAAAAATATTTTTTATAAATAGATGATAAAATGACAAAGGGAGTATACAAGCTGGGCGTCATAGATCAACTGGTACAGCAAACAAACGGTAATGTGGCGTGTCTGGTGTTGGTTCCAGTCACTTAGAAGTGTATGTTTTTTCTACCATTTAAAATAATTATGTAGGCTTATGAAGGTAATATTTCTCTATCAATTTTAATGTAATATATAGGCTTACATTATATGTAACATTATTATTATGGGTTATTTTTTGTGCAAAGCCAAGCCAGACAACAAGCGACATTAGCTAACCTAGCACGTATACTTCACTGTATTTATGACCATATAAGGCAATCATCATCATTCAAGCCATACGGTGTAATGTTCATATAACATACAAATGAACATTCATGTTACTGTGTTATCCAATGCTTTGTTTCACGTAGCTTACTTAAATCTTCAAGCTCAATATCTGTCTAGTGTCTGCAGCATTCTTGTCGTTGATAAACAAGAGCTGAAAAAAACCATGCGTATTAGATTTTAATTTGAAGATTGGTTTTCCCCTTTTTCCGTATGTTGTACCAACTATCTGGATTCTGCTGCTCATAAAATCTTTATTTTGCAGATAATTTCTCATAAAGTAAAGCACGTAGTTACCGTACCTTTGTACATGTGTAATAAACTTATGCCAAACTCGCATAGCAAGTATAACCGTCAGAATATTCTGTAAAACTAAACAGGAATCGTGAACAGCAAATTTATCATTCTGTCCAAAATGAAATTTTAAAGATGTCCCTAAAAATGCGATGGGGCTTACTTGTAGTATCCTATAAGTAAGCGAGAGAGTTTCAAGCACATTAGAAATACTATTAATTTAGAAGGAATTGTTTAAATGTTTAATATCCCATGTTTTCAAATAAAACCTTAAATATGTTCTTATTAGTCTATTTGTATCTAGCAATTACCATTCAAAGGGCATTTTATTGAAGTTATTCTTAAATTCTGGTCATCTCCACGTTGGTCGTAACCAAATTTTATGCCTATATTATTCAATAGTTGCCACATGTGTTCCAATAATGCTTGGGGTCTTGACGAGACAGTGTATTTCTGCAGTGGTGTGTGAAAACGAATCCACATTTGTTGGTGCTGCGAGCTTTAATAGCAACGTTTGTCTCCCTTAGCAGTAGTACGGCAATGGTTCTGCAAGGCTAACCACAAGTTTCTTCTTGATGGTGTTTGAGGGTGGGTAAGAAAGCATACCAAAAGTTGACCACACATCAGGTCAACAACTTTCACTGTATAACTGGAAGATGTATGGCAGACATATCTTTCTCTGAACATTTCTGTAACTGCGTTTCACATGTTATGAACTAAAAGCTGATTAAAATTTAGGAATGCATTTTTTTTATACTGATTGCCAGTTTGCTACATTCAAATAACCTAATTAGCTTGTCCAATCTTTAAAAATTGGGGAAAAAAACCTGTAAACTACTAATTATTAAACAATTTCAAATTTAAATTATTAATTTTGGGGTATTCTTTTATTTGGACAAATTTTTAATTTGTGATTACAGTTTACATTGATAGAAAAATCATTGAAAAATATTCAATGATATGCAGGTACAAAATGATATTGAATTTTTTTTCCCCTTCAAATATCCTGTAAGAACATTTTGGCTTTCCTTCCTTTAACACCAATGTGTTATCTTGTCTTGATCTGCAATCATTTGTATGAATGTTTTGTGATAAACGAACGTTGAGGCTATCGGCAGGGAATACCGGCAAGTCATGTTCAAAATCCTTCCTTGAGAACAGCCAGTCCACATTAAGAATACAATTTCAATTTATAGTATGTGCTATTGTATTGCCGACCTCTGACCCATATTGTAGTTTGCCATAGCGGCCTCCGAGATGGTCTCTATATTTACATTCCTCTCCTCATTTGCATAAATGCTAGACAGAAGGCCGGATGAACTTTGCCATATCACATGATGGCTGTGTAGTGGAGTTATTCCTAGCAGCTGAACGACATAGGTACTCAGAATATACACGAGGCTTATGGGATTCTAACATACGTTTACCGCCGACATTTTGGGCGTTTTCTGTTGTATTTAGACACATTTTTTCTGACTTACCTCTATAAATACTGCACATAAATAGCTGGGAAATCCTAGGATCATAAAAATAACCAAAGTTATCATTAGAATTTATTTCACTCTCTGTGTCGTGATTTTGACTTAAATAATGATTGTTGGTGTCGTTTTTCTTTGTTCGAAAACATATTGGAATTGTTTCTAAATAAAAAAAAATCAGAACCAAGTGAATATTAAATTCTTATTTTGTTGGTAACAGTTTATATCTGTTGAAGCTGGGTAGTAGGTTTGTACCTGGTTATAGGTTGGGCAGTGGGTGTGTCCCTGTTATATAGGTAGGTAATAAGTGTGTGGTAATGGTTATGTACCTTTTATAGGGGTAGGTAGTAATTGTTTACCTGATGTTATAGGGGTAGACAGTAAGTGTTTACCTGTTATATTGCTAGTAGGTGTTTTTAGAAGTAGGTGGGTACTACAGGAATTTCTCAGAATTTCATTGAGAGTAGGCCCTTTTGTAGCCTAATTATAATTCTCTTCCGGTGTATATTTCCTTTCTCCTGTCTGATAAAACCACATCCTGCTCACTCGCTTTTCCACCTGCTTATATTACCTCATTCCCAAAAATCTGGTGGACCAAGCTTTTCATTTGCTCCCTTCTCTCCCCTCCCCCTTTCCCTCTTCTCTGGAATTCCATTCATTCTCACATCAGACCTTCCCACCCTAGATTTATCGTTTTTTCCCTCTATTTCTTATTCTCTTGTCCTTTTTCAGAACCTCGCATCTCTTCGCTTTATAAATCCTTTGTTATTATTGTTATTAATATTATTATATTATTTTGAATACATTTTCAAATCAAAATAGATGGTATAGGAATATAACATTTTATAGCATTTTTCACCATTTTAAAAAAAATCATCATTATTTATATCCTTGATACACGCATCTAGCACACACAGATTAGCGTATGTATTTTGTTTGTGTATCATACCATCACATACGCATAATGGCCTCAACACGCCTTTAGGCTATAATGTTAATAAAAGTATGATTTGCAAGGTAGCTAGGCATTGGGAAGTAGGAAACACCAAAGGTCAACGTCCACTAGGATAAAGCCGGCATACTTCACCAAACTCAAACATCCAGAGCCGTAAACGATATTGACACCAATATGACCAAGGTTAATATTAATATAATAATAATTGGTGAACATGTTAAAAATGCGTAGTCATAATGTACGCACATATTGTTATAATGAATTATCGTATCATATAAAGGCTTAGACCTAGATAGTTTTCTATCAACCCTTATTTCCTGCCTTCACCTTCCCGCACCCCAACCTTTCCACTGAAAAAAAATATTCATTAGTTTCCTGTGAAACATCACTTTCCCACTCCCCCACATTTACCCTGAAAAAAAATATTCATTAGTTTTCTGTGAAAGTGATTCCAGGGCCTGTACCCAATTTAGAAGCCAGCTGTTTATTAAAAGTTTTAAATTTAGTTATTAATTGATGTATTGTTTGATGTAATCATTCTGTTGTCTTATGCTCCGGGGACCAGAAAGCAAATATGCTGGTATGTAATTGCTCTGTTTTGTTAATATAATTTTACTCAACGATTCAAAATATTTAATTACTCATATTGTGTATAAAATGTTAGTAGCGTATGACTAAAAATTAATACGATAAAAAATCAGCGAAAATTGATTTGTTGCAATTACAGCAAAATGTATCTTTGAAAGTTTTTCAGGGTTTTTTCTACTGTATATTTTTAAAAACTGTGTCATTGAATAGAAAAAGAAATGAATAATTAAATTATAGGGCCTAATTACTATTAATACTATATGTTGAAATTTTTGCTAGAAGCACAAATTTTTTTGGATTTAAAATTTAAATCATAACATGATATTGAAATTACTACTCTTCACATTAAAAAATAAAAACATTGAAATAATTTAATGTTTTTTGTTTTTTTTTTACCATTTTCATGCGACCATTCTGCTAAGTACATTTTTATTTAGATTATTCGTGATTCGTTGGTTTGTTAAAGAAAAGTTATGTCTACAAGTAAATTTCTGGCTTCTAAAATATCTCAAGGATTCCTCAAGTACATCAACATTGTAACAAACAAAAGAAAAATATAGAAAAATTCAGTGTTTTTTAATCCGTGTTTTTTATTCGTCGTGTTGCACTTTCTTATAATAATCTACTTTAAATGTTACCTAATATTGATATTTTTAATTGTAATATTTCTATTTTTAACCTTATACTAAATACCGGTTTTTAATATACTATTATGATTTTTTTTATGCCTTTTATGTATTTTTAAAATCATATATATTTTTATGAATGACATTGTATATTTTTATGGCGACTCTGTGTTTTTGATACACTGTTGAGTCTTGAATAAATAAATAAATAAATTAATGCAATCAATCTTAAATAAATTATTATTTACATTATTCATGATTTGTTGGTCTGTAAAACAAAAAGGTTTTGGCCTACCAGTAAATTTCTCTCTTCTAATATGTCTCATTGATTTCTCTCATACATTTCTGGCAGCAGCTGCCGATACAAGACTCATTATCATAAACTCCAGACTACTTAAATGGCATAATACGTCTGACTACGTTATTGAATGTACTTAACGAAATCGAAGGCTCGATTGGTAGTTGCTACTTTGCACAACATATTTTCTTTTTTTTAACCCATAATAACACACTAGAATAACAAGGATGTATTTTGATATATTTAAAGTGTTAGATTCTTATTTTGTCATTTCTTTTCTTAATATTTTTCTCAATATTTTTCCATCAAATAATTGCTTTATCTTGATTCTTAGTTTCTTGTCATCCTGAGTTTGTTATCATAATTATGCAGATTGTATAAAATTTGTCTGGTTAAGATTAATACTGATGGCTAGCATTCAGATATAACACAATCTACTATACAGTGCCAAGTATTTTCTATAATCTTACATGGTTTTGAATATTGAAAATCTATTTTTAGATTTTCTTACCATATAATATATTTCTTTTTTTAGTTTTTAAATTATAAAGTCCATGTTTAAAATGATGGTGATATAATGAGGAAATTGGGAAAACCAAAGAATGAGTAGGTTGGTAGGAAAAGTTTTTAAAAAAAATCTAGGCCTATGTTGAATGAGCAAAATGATCGCATCGCCTATCGTCGCAAGATAGGCCCATTCTAGCCTTTTTAGCTCATTAGAAAAAATATTTTTTGTTGTAGTAAAAAAGAAATGAATAAAATGCCGACCCACAATTTTGAACATTCTGGGTGGGTTGGGCGTGGCCAACAATAATATTTTTTATTTGGCCTTATGAAGGCTGGCGCCAGGATTTGCCCGATGGGAGGTCTGATGTCCCCGACAGACAAGAGCAAAGCCTGCATAGTCGGGCGTCGCCTATAATCTTTTGAAATTGGTCCTGGTGGCGAAGCTCCCCCCCCCCCCTTTCAAAAAAAAAAAAAATTGGATAAATTAAAAGTAGTAAAAAATGAAACATGTCAAGCAGTAGACGCACGTGAGGTGCACAAATATGGACATGATGATGACATATTACACCCAAATATAGGCATATCACAGTTATTTGTCGCATAAATTTGGATAAATTAAAAGTAGTAAAAAATAAAACATGTCAAGCAGTAGACGCACGTGAGGTGCACAAATATGGACATGATGATGACATATTACACCCAAATATAGGCATATCACAGTTATTTGTCACATAAAATAGCGTGGATAGAGGTTTAGGCAGACAGTGTTCATTCACTGAACTTGTCCTAATCTAAGGTCATGCAATAACCTCTATCAACAAGGGAGTAATAAGAGATTACATATCAATTGGATTATGTAACTGTTTAGACCAATAAATTATCTAACTTGGGCATTTGCTACCAGCAACTATACCTGTTAACTGTTAGTCATCTCTTTTTCTACCTAATATTGTAATTTTCAAAGGTATTTTCCTGAAAATAGACTGCCGGCACTTCTTGTTAGTTTTATGCAGTTTTTTTTATTTTTTTTGTCATTGATAAATAAAGATTCTTATACTTTCTTCAGTCGTTCAGTTTTTTGTTTTTTTTTCCTAGATTTACTGTAGGTATTAACAGGAAGGTGGGAGTTTAAAGGCAAAATTATATATCATGGTAATGCTGACGGTATCCCTTATATTTCAATCTGTTGCCAATCAACCAGTCAGATCAGCTGTTTTTGACAGTTTAGTGATTTTAACCTCTGGTAGATGAAAAATTCCCTATTCATATGTTTATTACAACAATAGTTTATCATCAATATATTAATATTATAATGTTCCAAAGCATTTAAGAATTATTAAAATTAATATAATTTTGTGTCTGATTAGTATTTTTTTGTCTTGTGGATTTATTCCCCATTGTAATTAATGACAGACTACATGTATCTGCAACCTTTGTCAACTTTAATGTTTATATGCATCTAATCCATATTTATGTAGGTTTTTGTTATTAATATTTTTATAAAGCATGATAATAATGTTGGAAGTTGGCAACCTAATATGCCAATTTCAGTTGGTAGTTTAATTATGATAATGTCAATAAATTTTTGTATTGTCTATATTGATGTATACATGTATAATCAGTCAGTCAACCAATTAATCAATCATTTAGTCACTTAACCAGTCAATCAATCAATCAATCAGTGAATCAATCATTTAGTCACATAATCAGTCAATTAATCAATCAATCATTTAGTCACTTAACCAGTCTGTCAATCAATTAATCAATCAATCATGTAGTCACTTAATCAGTTAATAAATCAGTCAATCAATCATTTAGTCACTTAACCAGTCAGTCAATTAATCAATCATGTAGTCATTTAATCAGTTAATGAGTAAGTCGGTTAATCAATCAATCGATCATTCAGTCAATTAATCAACTAGTCAGTCAATCAGTCAGTCAGTTAATCAATCATTTAATCACTTAATCGGTCAATTAATTAATTAATCAATCAACCAACCAGTCAGTCAATTAACTAATCAATTAGTTAATCAGTCACTCAGTCAATCAATCAATCAATCAATCAATCAGTGAGTCCGTCAGTCCATCAATTAATCAGTCACTCAGTTAATTAATTAATCATTTACTCAGTTAGTTCATTATTTTTCCTTTTCTATCATATATTATTTCATATTATTTCATATAAATAAAAAGTATCAATTTTTCTTTTTGTATATCTTAATTTTTCACAAAACAGGATACCATATTGGTATATTTTTAATTGCCTAAGAATTTTTTTCAGTTTCTTTTTTCATTTAATTATATGATTTATGATTTCCAAAATTTTAAAGACATTATACAGTGTTACATTACATCAGAATTGTGCTTCGCTGTGCTACTACTGAGGGACGTTAAAGATGTCAGTTGGCCCACAGTATAATCTGAACATTGCGTTACCATACATGTTGACCTTTCACCCGATTCTATGGACCGCTTCCCTCTAGAGTATAACCAGAACATTGCGCTATTTTGTAGTGAATATTGAGAATTCCATTGTAGTTTTCAGTCCTGTATTTCATCATACCCATAAATTTCCCCAATCTTCATAAAATCATTATTAACTAGAAGGTCAAATTTCTGTTAATTTAAGTATAATTATTCATGTAACAATATTTTAACCAGATTTCCCTTGGGTTCTAACAACTCCCCTCATTTGAACATGTGGTTCTGATCTAGGCACTGTATGTGTATTGCATTTTTAATGTGTTATATCGGCCAAATTTATTGAACCTGTAGATGCAATCGGTGGTTGACCCACACTTTCTGCTGGCCCTGCCCGGTGGTTGGATGTGCATGGTGACTGATCTGTACCGAAGCTGGCCCATAAGCTTAATTCTTTCAGGCCAGTGACTCGTGGAATCTTAGAGCATCAGCTAGTTTGACACGTGTAGAAAATTGTACACTTGTGTAATATTGGTAAGTTTGGTTGTGTATGAGATGAAATTGTTTCTTCCCTAAACTGGTCACTAGTTTAAACATACCATCAAATTGTCTACTGTTGGATGCCTCGATGGTAGTTAGTTCAGAAATCCTAAGTGTTTATTGACTTTTAAAAGACAAGACATGATGCAACTTCATTTAATGAGTATGATTTGTGTATTTGTTCTCTCTTTAAATGTGATCAATATTATTTTCAGTCTTCATTCATATTCTTTAATTTCGTATCCTGTGATGACTGCCGGTGAATCGCTCCACTTTGATATTAAGCAATTTGGGAAAGGTGATTTTAAGATAATGACCTAACAAAAAGGAGAAAATCTCCATCAATCGTCTTGCTTGCCCTTTGACTTTAACCCGTAGGTCCGAACTTGTGCTTGATGACATAGGTCGCAAGGTCAGAGCTCTGGGTAAAGGTCATAGGTCACAATCAACTTGGCAAATGGCCCTTTGACCCTGTTTAGTTATGATAATAATTACTATGTTGCAAATATTTGATTTGTTGTGAATTTGTGTTGGTAGAATTGACTAGGTTTTGTATCTTGAAACAATTTCAAAATTCTTATTCTCCTATCTACTACGATAAAATTGTGTCTTGTTGTTAACAGGCTAAATAGTTTCATCTGGTTTCCAATATATTTTCGTATCTTTCCATAGTTCGTAGGCGTTCATTTTAAAATTTGCTGGATAATCATTGGCCTCGGTGAATAATGATGGTGTTAGTTTATTGGCGACATTATAAAACAGGCCCATAAACATGTATGTATTCAATATTTGACGTTATAGTCCATTTTATTGTAAAAAAATTGTTACTGCTATGTTAGTAACTGGTGCGCATCACGGTGAGTTGCATGATATTTGTGAGTGTCTTCACCGTTTTGAGCATTTATCATAATTTATCATATTGTATCATTGTTCACGTTAGAAGGTTGAATTTTCAGTGTAAGGTCACTGCGTATTATAATCGTACATTCAGTATCGTATGCTTCTTTTTTAATGGCTTCAGTGGCGTCAAGGCGGGGCCGGATATAGTGTGCGTTGGTACTGCGCATTCAGGTAGACCGCATAGCATACCGTGATTACTCTCAATGTGGAGTCAACTGTGATCATAAATCTGACAAAAAAAAAACAAGTTTGCATTTGTCTTGCACGAATTTCATGAGTTGTTTAACCTTTGAATTTTGTAGGTTTTGAATCTTGGCCCTAAAACTAGAAGGCGAAATTTTGACGACCACAATGTATCTCCACTCCTCATAGAGTACTTCCTGTAAGATGAATTATGTCCATCATTCCTTCTGGAATTGTTTGATGCCTCCATACAGATTGAGTGGATCTAGGTACCAACCTCCTAGGGAATGAATGTAGATTTTCTAAATATTTAGAACAAAAATAATTTTTTATTGGCAACATTGTCAGGATATCTGAGTGAGATAACGTTTAGAAAAATTCTCGCAAATAATCTGCTGATTTCGCAGAATAGGTTGGTAATCCTTCTTTATGGTTGATTGACTAAAAAAACTGTACGTACTGTTGTAAGGATAACAATTGTAGACAACAAAGACATGTCTGCGATTTCATCACGCCGGCTTCACATATCCTACTGTGAACCCACATGACTGTTGTTTGATTTGGCTACATTCAATGCACCTATTCAACCATAAGCAAGATCATTTTACTCCGAATAACCTAGTTATTGTGGTTCTTAGTTTGGTCACATGATCTCATTTCCATCATACAAGAGAGCACTTTTCTGTCGCCAACTCATAATTTTTATTTTTCTGTTTATAGTTAAATAGTTAGGCTTGCGAAGGGTCGCAACGAAGCTGGCCCCAAGGCCACCTTGACATGTGTGCATACCTGCGCTAGGCCCAGATTGTAAGAAACATTGCCGATAGCATGCCATCAGCAATAGAAAAATTCTCATTTTCTTGCAATATATCTTGCCTGCCATCAGCAATAGAAAAATTCTCATTTTCTTGCAATATTTTTTTGCCGAGGCTTACTATTACCAAGAATCAAGATTGTAGGGAAAAAACCTTCAAGCAGGAGAAATCTGCTATTAGATTAGGCCTATAGTATTATTTGTGGAAAAGGGAATAAATATGTAACTGTAACATAGCAACATTATTAGGCATAAGTAACAACAGATATGTTGAGTCATTAGATATCACAGGCTACGCTAGAAAGACGACCTATGTTACCTTTATACTCAAAAGATAAGCAATCTGACTTAAAAAAAGTCAACCAAATCTAGCTTGGCTGACAGCCGACTGACTTAAAATTGTTAGCCTCTCACATATAAGATAAGCCATGTGCTAAATGAATGGGGTTGTGAACAACTTTCTACTATTTCCATCATTATCATATTTAATAGAAAATATATATTTGTTTCCAACTAATTAAAACTACATGTGTATTAGTTTATTTCAGACTTCAAATACCCTACTAAATCTGATGGCAGTAAACTTGGATAATATTTTATAGTATTATTTTATATACTATAGTATTTTCATTTATTATCAGTTTTATTTATAGTATTTTGATAATATTAATACTAATAAATATAATGAAATTTATATACTCTTATTCAAGTATGCAAGCAGCTGAATAGAGATTATGATAAATAGTAGATAAATATAATAGCTTTTGTGTACAAGTGGCAAGGGAATAGAATGTGAATAGAAAATTTGTTTCAATATTTTTTTTTATAAATATTCATTTTTTATATAGATTTCTAAGAAGCTTAACGTAAACATTAAAGTCAGCATTTTGCAGATAAATTTGTATATGTAATAATAATGTTATTGTTATGTATTAAAATAATATTAAATCAATATTTCATCTAGTATATTATTTAAAATATTGATTATTATAACAGTGCTTCAGCATAAATATTTATTTTAACGTCGTTTAATTGAAATATTAGTATTTAGGTTGGAGACTGATATATTTCTTGGAAATTATTGTTAGTAATATAAATTTACTTTATTTTATTATAACCTATATCTATAGTTATAGTTATCTATTGATAATATTATTGCAGTAATGAATATTCCGAAGTAAAATATATAGAGGAATTAAATATTCAATGGTTTAACAGCAAATTCGTTGCCGAGTGACAAGTCGCGCAATTCTAGCTGAATACATATTAGCATGTGAGTGTTTTTGAATAATTTTTTGATGACCTTTTGTGTCATGAGGTGAAAAGGTCAAGTTCATCTCCCATTAAAAGCTTTAATGTTGGGTAATCCTAGATACTGTACTCCATATTAGACAACAAAGTAATCCTGACAGTGTTAATTGCTGTGTGCTATATTGTATCATTTGTCAATTACTATATCTATTCCGTCATTATTTGACCCTTCATAATCCAGATTATATATATTTACCAAGGTGATTTATTTCAAGTTCCAATATGTGCATCCACCTTGCATCTGTTTTAACAATCTGAAGAATAATTTCTATTTTCTTTTTTTGGAATTTTTTTTTTTTTCAGAATTGATCTATTAATAATATTTACTGCAAGTGACTGAGAATTTATAAGTGACTTACTCTTAACTCTCTATTTTTTACTCCGATTATTTCATTACTGTATAATGGGGGCGACTCCATTTCTCGCCCTTTGCTTACACCCTGTCTGATTTACTATCTTGATTGTTATACTATAATTTTTTATTGACCCTGCATGGATCTATTTAAATATCCATTTGTCTACTCAGCATTATATTGATACAGTATGTCCATTTGATTCTCCCAGATTGTTTTGGTGCTGCTATGTAAGCTTCAGGTCCTTAATCAAGTCCGATTTCTGCCAGAAGCCTAATTTTTGTTCATGGCTGTGTGTGGACCCCTAAAAGCATTTTCTTACCAGGTACCTTTTTTGCAGGGTATTCCCGTCTTCAGGGCATAGGCTATTTCCATGCTCATTGTCCTTTATGTATAGTATCAGTTTCTATTCATCCTAATATACATCTGCACCAATACCAAATTATAGAACACGTCTGAACCATTTACTTAATTTATTAATACATATGTCTGTGTATATTCTTTGTTGCATATGTTTATACTTCTCTGCACTAATATTCATCCACTGCTTATCTGTTAATGCTCATTTCTCCTTACATATAGTTCTAAATATTTTATTGTATTTATAATTATCTGCCAGGCATCCTGATGTTTATGAATATTAATTTAATTAAACGTCATTAATTAAATTATCCAAAAGAGCTGCTTTTCTATATATTTTGATGGCAAGAGGAATGGTTAAAATGTGTCTGATTCATATCATTATCGAGGCAGACAGCTGATGTATTAACTTATTCATACATATGTCTGGATTCTGCTCAGCAAATTGACTTTGGATATGTGTTCTGCATGATGTGGTTCAATCCATGCTACTTATCATTCTACTGTACTTGAATATGAACTCGCTTTACCAGCAGCCGATGGAAGCAGACGACGAAAGCAGACAAGAGCAGACGACTCGGTGCTCTTTATAATCGACCAATCAATATTCTCATGAATCCTTTTCTGTTCTCTGTATTGCAGATACACTGTTCTGGACTGAAGGCTTTAAATTAGCGTTCTGGCGGACTGAAATTCAACTATGAACACTTGGTTGCATTTAGAATCGGATGATGCACTTTTGATGGTTAATATGCAAGGATGTATACGAATATGGAACATCTATTCAGTAAGCTTTTACATTTTCCTTATGTCCAGTTACACTACCAAATGTGTTTTATCCAGAATCATGTTTACAAAATGTTTGTACCATTAGATAATATATAAAAATGCTGTCTTTTATACTGTAGAATAAGTTGTTCATTAATTTATTTATAACACAGCCTTTATTTTTTTTTTTCAGATGCGTGTTTAATGGAAAGATGACGTAACAAGGCATATAGTCTATTACTTTCATTTTTTACCTTAATTTTCATATTCATAATCTTGTTAGTAATACATTAATATAATGTCTTCTGGTATTTTTTTTCTTCAAAAGGGCATTTTTAATTTTGAAACTAACCATAATTTTCTTATACAACACTTCATTATTTTCATATATACCATACTACCTACCAGTCAGAGCATTTATATGTACCACGCAAAAAGCGTTATTTTTCTACTTATTGCTAGATGGTGCGAAACAACACGGCATGTACAGGTATGCTACATGGTGAGGTAGTAGGTTGTATAGTTCAGTAAAATCCTACCAGGCGATAACTATACAGCGTGCTAACTTTCCATGTTACGTACTCAATCACCATTGCATCATGAGATCATTGAACCATGGATACAGGTAGACCGTACTCAGACTTCAATGTGCCACTTGTGGCCAAGGAACCAAGAATCCAGGTGGTAGACAATATGACGATGACGTCCATATGTCATAATTGGTCACTTTTGTGCCATGTGATTACTGAACCATGGATCCAGGGTTTGGATAGCATGCTAACTTCCATATGGCATACTAAGTCAGCATTGCAACATGTAATTACTGAAACGAAGATCCAGTTGTTGGATAGTTTGTTGATTTCCATATGGCATACTGATTAAAAATTTCACCGTGTAATTACTAACCGAGGATTCAGGTATTGGATAGTTTTGCTGACTTCCATGTGGCATACTTCATTACCAATGTTCCGTGTGACTACTGAGTGAGGATCCAAGGTTTGGACCGGCGTAAATGTGAACAAATTTGCCTCTATTGTGCCATGTAATATCTAAACCAAGTTTTGATGAAATTGACATTGACCAATAAAATTCAGGAAAGCAAGCTGTCTGACATGGAAGATCTAGGTTTGTATGGTGAATCCACCAAAGCTCTGTCTATGTTGTATCCAGAAATGCTAGCTTTGACATAGTGGATCCAGGGAATCTAGATCGAACATAGGTAAGCTAGAAGATCGAAGCCAGAAAGATAGATCCTGGAAGCTGGGTAGATCCAGAATATGTAGATCTGACATACAATAATTGATCCAGAAAAAAAAAAAAAAAAGTTTAATACAGTGATGGATACAGGGAAGCTCTGTCTGTCTGGTGATCCAGGGAAGCTATGTCAATAAAGTGGATCCAGTATAATCTGCCCAGTTGATCCAACAAAGACAGGTCTCATGTAATGATGGATCCTGAAGGCCAGGACTGCAGAAGTGATCCAGTTAAGCTAGAAGTTAGGTCTGTGTAGCGGATCCAGTGAAGACAGGTGTACATGAGGGATCCAGCTATGACTGCCCACTTGATCCAGGAAAACTAGGTCTAAATAATGATGAATTAGACCATGTCTGTATGGTGGATTAAATTAAGTCTAGATTGGGGATCTAGCTGGGTCTGCCCACTTGTTCCAGGAAAACTAGGTTTGGCATTATGGATCAACTGAAACCGGATTTGGATTTAATGTAATGTGGTTGGATTAATCTAGGGATTTATACTGAAGTCTGGAAGTGTGGACCAGCTCGCACAGTAACTTTCTTCTCCTCTAAGGGTCTCTTCGTGTCTGAGCCACTCATCCCAAAAGATGTACTGGGTTCTTTATAGTGCACACGAGCCATTGTGTACACTGGGCCTACGGTTTATAGTCCTTTTCCGATAAGACTTGTTCCACCACCAGAACCATAGACGAGTGTGACGTTTGAACCAGTGCCAATATTATGGCTGTCAGTTGCAGCGCCCCTGCCTTAACCGCTTGGCCATCCAACTGTAAATTTAGAGATGAAATATTTACAAGAACATGAATGCAGGGAAGCTAGATGTATGTGGTTGGTCAAAAAAGCTAGGTCTGACATTGATCAAGGAAGTGAGATCTGCATGGCAGATCAAGATAAGCTAGGCCTGACTTAATGGATCAGGGAACTGGTAGATCCAACAAAGCTAAATCTGCACAGTTGATCCTTGGAAATAAGACTGACATTGTAGATCAAACGGAGCTTATCATTGATCCAGGAAAGCTACATCTGACATACTGGATCCAGGAACTGTTTATTGGTACATTTGTTTCATGCATGGTAATGTGCAGTTTGCATAGTTCATCCATGGAAGTTAAACTGACATTGTGGATCTAAAGATGAATGATATGAGTACAGATGCAGATTGATCTGACATGGTAGATCAAGGGAGCTTATCATCTATCCAGGGAAGCTACATCGGACCTACTGGATCCAGGAAATCATGTTCATTGGCACACGTTGGTACATGCATGGGGATGTGCATTTTTGCACAGTTGATCCATGGAAGTTAAGACTGACAAAGTGGATCTAGAGATAACGGTATGAGTACATGTGTGCCGATTAATCAACATGGTAAATCAAGGGAGCTTACCATTTATCCAGAGAAGCTACATCGGACACCTGAATCCAGGGAATGATGCTTATTGGCACATTTGTTTCATGCATGGCGATGTGCATTTTGTCAGAAACTGAATAAAAATTGTATGTTACTCCCTCCCTGAGACCCTTATTCGTGAGAAACATAGTTTCACGAGTCAGTGTCTTAGGAATTGAGTGACAAGCAAAGAACCATGCACAATTATTAACACAACACCATAAAAGGCAGTGTCATATAGTAGTTTTAAGGAGTTTCTACAGAAGATTATACAGTAGTGACACAAAATCATTTTTGTAGTACATGGTGAGTCTCAAGAAGCAATGGACTTTCATTTTTGAAATGGCAGACATCTAAACCTGAAATATTGTGGTGTTCTTCAGTATTATTCAGCAGGGCATGTTTTAGGGCGGCTTGTCGCATACAAGTAAATAAATAGTAAATATAAAACAGTTTATAAACATACGAATACATTTATGTGGAAGATAGGCAAGAATACAAAAGGACTTTTCCTATAATTGTGTGACATTTCTATAACTATGTGACAATTTATGTAGTGACAGATTTTTCCATTTTTAAAGGGAAAAGACAGACTAACTGACAATTTCTAAAAGACCTGTGACAATTGTAAAGGATACAAACTGTTACTAAGACATTGTGACATTTCAAAATCTACAGACTGTCCTTAAAACTGTATGACATTTATAAGAGTACAGACAGATTCTAAGGACTTTGTGACATTTGTAAAAGTACAGATTGTCCTATAACCATTTGATGTTACTAAGGTAAAGATTCTTCTTAGAACTTCCTAGAAAAATAGACTTTTGTAATATTATTTTAAGTATTTCTATTAGACTGACTGTTGATATTCAACAAAAACATATTTGTAATTCTTTTCAATAAACTTAATATACTTTGAAAAGACAGACACAAAAGTGTGTTTTTATGACTGCAGTTTAAAGGTGAAGAAATAGGTATAACAATATGAAATAGGCAAAGCATAAGGGGAACATTTTAAGTACATACCTTGACTGAGAACAGTTGCTTTACATTGTGCTCACATCATTACTGGTACTATACTAGCAGACAGCCAAGTTCAAAGTACTTTTATATTCAACGCATTGGGGACGACCTCAAAAAATGTATCTTATTCTTGAAATGTCAACAGCAATGTAAGGGATCATACCTAACATGTTGCTATGAATATAATTTGTGATTTTGGTTTCACATTTTGTATTTCAGGTTATCAGAGGACTTCCAAGTAATATGTTAGTTGATTTTAAATCATGTGAAATGATTAATCCAGTTTGTTGTTCAAAGGATAATGAGTGGAGATGAAGAATACACCGACAAAAACTGGTGGAGTTGAGAGGAAGGGGATAATGTTGAAAGACTTGAGATGACAGAATTCATCAACATTGAACAGATGGTGTGGGAAGGAAGGGGTTGATGCTGGAAATATCAAAACATATTGAAGTATGCAGACTGCAGATGGCTTCTTGTTTTAAACTGGAATACCTTTTTAGTAGCAAGCTAATTTTTGTTTCTCTTTTAAATTTTGTATACATTAAGATACCTGTATCTGTTTAGTAGTGACCTCACTGTACTTTCACAGTGTCAGGTATTTTATATATTAAATTAAACTGTTATTTAATATTAATAATTAATCAGTATTTTACATGGAATTTTGATAAATACAATAATTTAGGGGAAAAATGATATAATATTACTATATTTGATTTTTTTTTTTCTTTTTCACAATTTCTTAATTGTATATAATATTTTCAACTGTGCCCCATTTTTTAAAATTCTGAATGTAATGTTGTGCTTTCTGTGTTTTCCTTGTGTTGATTTTTATTGACTTCAATTTTGTATACAAAATTGAAAATAAAAAATAAAGAATTGAAGAGTTTACTTGAATTCAGACAGATTATGTGTGTATTATTATTATTATTATTATTATTATAAATATATTAGTTGTACTGTCTGGGTTGAGGTAAAAATCAATAATGTTCAATTGCTTATTTTGTAACATATCTATGCATTGACTAAATTGGTTGGTAATAAAGCTACAGTTGGATTGATGAAGTATAAATATAAGTATGGATCTTAAGTATATTTCCCGTATGATTTCTGACATAATGGTACTGGGTTTGCTCTACAGGAGCTTGTGCTTCGTATAGGTCATTCCATTCATAGAAATAGCCTTTTAAAATGGAGAAAGCGTACCTGTCGTTAGCCATAGTTGCCTAGGTCAATACATGACTCTGGCTATATAAAATTGATTATAAGATTGAACGTTTTAAATATTGTTATTATTTGTTAACATTATTATATATATTATTTATATTTGAATTAAATGTATTGTTTAAGTATGAATTACTACTCGGAGACTCGGAGCAGCTGAAATATTTTCCTAAAATATACAATAATAGTGAATATGCCATTATTGCATTTACGTTTTTGTAAAAATGTTTTCGGCAGTAATCGTCAGAGGTCTTGGTGCCACAGCCTACACATTCCTTAATTCATTCGACATCAAATCTGGTGTTATGTATTGACCTAGGCAACTATGGCTAATAAGAATGACCTGTACGAAGCACAAGCTCCTGTATACCAAACCCAGTACCGTCGCGATTTTAAACGTACGGGAAATCAACTTGTGATTGCTTATTTTGTGTAACATAGTAAGTAACATATCTATGCATAGAATAAATTGGTTGGTAATAAACCTTCGGACTGAGTATAGAAGTATGGAGGGACAAAGATGTCTAATTAAAGAATCATCATATTTGTACTGGTATTGGGTATTTATATTGCACCTTTACCTTGCAGTTATGAAGCGAACAGTGAGAATAATCATATTAAGTTTATATCCTCAATAATTATAGGATGCTCATGTAAAGATTTAAAAATTGTAAAATTAATAGGTTTGCAGTAAAAACACCACACAGAATTCTGGAAAAGACCTGATTGCATTTTTGAGAATCTCAGCATTTCTTTTAAAGATAATTAGAGCAATATATTTGTTATTTTTTTTTAGCTGTCTACAATGGTGTACATATTTATTTTATTAACACAGTTATTGTAATGAATTATGAAAACAATTTTCAATTCACTGGAATGGATGGTAATAATAATAAACAATGATAAATTAATTTATTTAAGCATGGAGTTAGGTAGTGATAATACAGTGGTGGATTTTGGGGTGGGGGGAGTTTTGTGAGCGGCCAAGGCCCCCACTAAAGTTGATTAAAAAATGGATAAAAAAGAAAATTATAATCAAATTTAGGTCTGACAGTACCAGTTCCGGTCATTTAGAGGTGTCATAATCATAATTTTCTTACCTCAGCTCCAGCCATGGTGGGGCTGAGGGGGTATAGATTCCTTATCTGTGAAAGTGCCTTCCTGGGCCCCCTTTATTTCAAATTCCTGGATCTGCCACTGTAATATAACCATTAATTGAACAAAGGTAATGTTTTTTGTTTATGATTCAACTATTACTGTGTTTGGTCCTTTGTTAATGTAAATTATGAATTCCAAAACATTGTGTGTAACCTGGGGTAAGTGTCGGATCTATGAAAGAGGGTTGGGAGTTGGAGAAACTTCCCCCCAGAAAAAGTTACCAGCCAATTCCGGACAGAAAAAGCTATGCGGCCTCTTTAATTTTATATCATCTCTCATCACTTCAGTTTCCCAGTCCGCCCTTCCCCCCCCCCCACGTCCTATTGCACACCAATTACACGCCATTCTCTCCCTTCACTTTACTCCCGTATATGTCATTGTGTGCACTAACATGAATTATAAATGCTCTATTAATGACTTATTTTGGCAGTGTGTAAATCCTTAAAATTATTTACAACGTTCCATTGAACTTTTGCATGCTTTGTACTTCCTTCTAATATGTCTGGGAGAAGTCTACCTTCGTTTTCCTTTGCACTCTTTCTCCGACAATAAAGTTCATGAAAGTACTTTTACGAGTGTCTTTTGTGTTATTTCCGTAATTAATAGAATTATTTCAAGACGTAAGCATTCGACGGTGATTTAAGTTTAATGTAATGATGATACTGGATATCGTGCCTGTGTCATAACCTCTATGTGTTTAAGTACGTTTAAGTTCATCATACCATTTCAAAGATAAAATCATAATTTTTTTTTTTACAATATGTTGAAAGCAATAAAGCTAAATGTTGTGAATATTTCCGGAAGCTAAAATGATGCAGATGTTGAGGGAAATAAATGTTGTCTTCTTTGCAGTAAAGAGAACACCATCCTTTATATCTGTTGGCTGTGTCTGGAAGAACAATTAAATAACAGTTCGTTTTGTAACAATAATGCATGCTCTTTATTTGTGTTTTCATACCTTGTACTTTTTGAGTATGGCTCTTTTATTTCTGTCTTTGGGCATTAATTTGTAATTTTAATTATTAATCGATTTGTGAAATATACATATTTTGCATGTACCTGTATTGCTTTTTAAATGGATTTTTACTATGTTTATAATTGTGTACATATAATTCGCTATTTAGAATTTAACTGCTGGGATTCATATTTTTGTTCTGTTGTGTTTAATAAAGACCACTATTAATAATAGGCCTATATCTTTATGCAACATCACTAAGCAGTACATGCAACTGTAGAAGGGAGTGACTAAAGTATAATATAATATATATATTTGCTGGCTGTGTCTGGAAGATCCATTACAAAACATTTTATTATTATTATATCTTTTTGCGTTACTCTGTATTTTGCAACATCAGTAAGCAGTGCATGCAGTAGTAGAAGAGAGTGACAAAAATATAATACAGGTTTACAAGTACTTAAATTCAAAGACCGTTATAAGCACTTTATTATACAGGACTATGTGTCTGGATCGGGCATAAGTTAAGATAAATATCAGTAGTAGTCACCTTTGGAGGAATAAATCAAGTTTTTTCAAACAAGCTTGATTAAAAAATGTTTGAATTTTTGTTGGGGCTAAAGCAAAAGAATTTGATGTAATTAAGTTTTTGATTGTGAGGAAGAAATAAAAATTTGTTATTAATAGATTTAGTGGTAGGGACGATAAAGGTAAGCGAATGTATTTTTCCCGTTTCCGTTTTTCCGACCACTCCACGTGCATTAACAGAAGGAATACCGTAATTAAAATCATGAATATCAGTGGGAGATGAGTTTAGAAAACAAGGTATATTAAAAAATCCCTTGATCTTACTGTTATCAAGCTTGATAAAGACTCGCTAGTTTTCAAAGTAGAATGTATCTTATACCATTTGACTCGTTATTTACTGTAGGCCTATATAATGTATTTGCCTTTTACACTTAATATTTTTCATTCATTCATTTCCATTATTTTAATGTATATATATATATATATATTTATTATATTGG
>NW_022755468.1:0-977 GCF_011630105.1 Anneissia japonica | reverse complement strand
TTCTCGAAGTCTTCGTCGTCGAGACCGGTATCCTTCTTCAACATCAACTTTCGCGTCGAGTCGTTTTCGCGGGAACTCGTGAACAGCTTTCGACAGAACTCCTTCGCCGTCAACCTCGTGTCCGGATAGTATTTGCCGAATTGCATGTACGGCTTTGTATCGCCGATGTAAGGAGAGGGCGACTCGATGCCGGGCACTATGTGGTTTCTCAAGTGTTCTTTCTTATATTTTCGTAACTGCCGTACACCGCTTCCTAGTAGAACGTAGGCACACGCAACACTGTCTCTTATACACATCTAACCGCCGAGAAACAGACAGTCGCACATGGTTCTCACGCTCTCTTTCATCTCGCTGTACTCGTTCGTCTCGAGAATCTTCGCCAGCAGGGAGAGCAGACTGCACAGGCATTCGAACAAACCTTTGAGATTGCACGCGCCGCCCGGGTTCTCCTGGTCGGTCTCCATGTCGCCGCACACGGTTCCGGAGACGAAGGCGTCGACGAATCGACGTTCGAATCAGTTGACGCGCACCAGCTGAGGGGACAGACCCATCATCGAACCCGACGGTGCGTATCCGGATCTGTACGCCGTGGAAACCATGCGCATCAACCCCGTCGGAGTGAGTTCGGGGTCGGCCAGCTGCGCGTGAATGCGCCTCTCGTAATTGTCGTCCATGCGAGATTGCTTGGCGTTCGCATTTTCCGTCGGCGCCTTCCTCTTCTTCTCTCGGGATCTCGCCGATCGTTCGTCGGCTGTCGAGGTAGAAGTGCCGGCGAAACCGGGAACTCTAGTTGCCATTACAGTTTGTTTTATTTTTTTTAACAACACCGACGATTTTGCGGCTCGTCCTTGTCATTAATGACAACCTCCGTTCGGCCGGGCAACCCAAGATGTCTTGGCGCTCGTCGGCTAACAAACGCATCCGCCTCACCTCTTGGTACGTGGAACCGGAAACGGTTAGAAGATCGTCCAAGAAAA
>NW_022755467.1:0-887 GCF_011630105.1 Anneissia japonica | reverse complement strand
CGAAATGCTGATGAAATCGTGAAACCAGTTCAAGTAAAGAGAGTTACGATACGTTTTTGCATCACCTCCTCGCATCCGCGTACAAGCTACCGGTAGACCTTTCCGGTCATCGAGCAAATTCGATGACGTCAGCTTGTTGGATATGCTTATTTTCACTTCGCCGATGGCCCGCCACTACGCATCTCACGGCGTTCTTGTACGTGCTCAGATGCTGGTAGAAGTCTGCGAACATGATGTGATCGCAAGTACTCGGAAACCCGTAATACCAAAAGTCGAACACGTGATTCTTCCTCGCGTCCGGCAACGGAGACCAACTTCTTACCACCCCTTTGTTGTAATTCGTCATTGCAGCAAGGTCGCGTATCAAAAACACGGTCTCGTTCCAATAGGTAACATCGATGGCGGATGCGGCAGTGGTGGTGGCGGCGGCGGCGGCGCCGCAACTGCCCGATACGACTGCGATGAATAGAATAGATGTTAACTGCATCATTCCGAAGCGTTATCTGAATTCTTTTCTTATCCCGCTTTTTCTTTTATATAAAGAAACCCGATCCACGTCATCGGATATTAGCATTCCAGATAAAGGAAAAAAAAAAGAAATAACAACCCAAAACCAAAAACCACACAATGTTACGCTGGATAACACTTGTAGTATTGGTGGTTACCGTCTCGTCGACCGAATTCCGAGAAACGTCGTACAGATTTCAAAATTCGTCTCGTGAAACATTTAAAGTTGTCAACTCTGCACCCGAGTACCGACATAAGATGAACATCACATTCGGTCTCAAGTTGGAAGATCCAAGCGATTGCTTGCTACTTCGTAGTATCGGTGGGGACGGAGATTTCGTTGACGTCGCGATCGTGGACCGTCAGATCGTTGCAACTTT
>NW_022755466.1:0-604 GCF_011630105.1 Anneissia japonica | reverse complement strand
TTTGCTATCGTCGTTACATCGACACGAAATCGATAGCAATGATAAGTTATCATTACCAAGTGTAGCGTAGTCCCGTCAGTACCTTACCCAGACACATTGTACAGTGTATTAAAAATATTCTTTAAAAAAATGGTGCTGACTGTGCAGGCCCTACCTCACTTAGGTTCGTGAGTGGATTTCCCGTACGATTGGAAATCGTAACGGTACTGGGTCTGGTCTACAGGAGTTCGTGCTTCGGACAGGTTATTGCATTCATAGAAAAAGCCTTTTGATGGAGAAAATGTACCTTTTTAGCAAAAGTTTGCCTAGGTCGAAACTAACTCCGGCTATATAAAATTGATTATAAGATTGAAAAATATTAATTTTGTTATTGTAGTAGTGATGGATACTATGTACACGGACAGATACTATGTACACGTTTAATTATTGTTATTTATTCGTTAATGTCATTATATTTACATTTAAATTTAATATATTGTTTAAGTATGAATTATTATGTTCATGTAAAAATTAATCTTATAAATTAAAATTGTATATAATTTAAATAATATAGTAGGCATAGTTTAATGGAGATCATCAAATGCGGTTGTAAGACCAGGTGCAA
>NW_022755465.1:0-3103 GCF_011630105.1 Anneissia japonica | reverse complement strand
TTAACCCTAAAATGACTTAGTTTATTATAATCCTCAATCATTTATTAATTAATATCTGTTAAAATCAGAATTAGCGAATTTTGGCCAATTTATGGAAATTGAAGTTGAACTATACTATACTTTTAAAGGTTATGTAAATGTTCGAAACTTTTTTTTTGGTGGAAAATATTAATATGTTTGAGATTTTATGAGAGATAAATGTACCAGCTTCAAAATAGAAAAGATTGCGCAGCCATAGTGATTGACAGTATGTAGTGCGCATTGAGAAAAGAAGGTGCTCTCCATTTCGTCATGTTCAATTTTTTGGTCAACTATGCCTGCTGAAAATTTGATGGCGGGGAACACATGGGACTTCAAAGGCATCGCGCAAACGTTCTTCACGAGCTGCGGCAGCTTTGATCTTGGTTCATTTGCATAGCGCTGCGTGCGCATAGCTTTTTCGAGTGATCTCCTTCTCAATAATACCTCCATGGTCTCACTATAAATTTTAAGAACCAGATGAAGTTTATTGATCAGTTACAATAGAATAGGGACAAGAGAATGTGTCAGAAATGAATATTAATGATTTTGCACACACAAAACCAATGCCTACTAACCCTGCTTCATTATTTTTAGTTTTAGCTTGAGTCTTTTACTATTGTTGTTTCTGTTGCTGTATTGAAATTGATTTTTATATCAAAAAATTCATTACAGTAAATATTTTTTATAATGCTGTAAATGTTTTTTTTTTCTTTTTTGACAGAAAATGAATTCCCTAAGATTATTTTTCACCATCATTATGTGTAAGTTTGAAATTTGATGTGTTGTTATTATGCATGTAGTACGTTGCTCTCACTGGAACTCCAAACTTTCGGTGCTATTACAACATCTTCACTAATATTGCCATATTCGAAAATATGATAATTACCTCAAATTCCAGAGTAAATATGGATTTTTAAAAATATATATTTTTTTTATATCTTACACCATCTTTAAGATAAATTTTCAGTAACTTGAAATAAAAGATTAAATTGGTTTACTATTTAATAACTAAATTATCATCATAACACCATCAAAGATGCCTAACAAAATGTTGTTTGCCCTCATCATTATTTATTTTTTTTAAATACCAAATAAAGAAAAATACATGCTATTGCCGATACATTTTTGCAGCACTGTTTGCTTGGTGAAATTGGTGAGACTTCCCAGTTGCGTCAGGGAAAGCTATGCAGTGTAACAATTGCATTGAAATAGTGTAGCAATTTTATGGAACTAGATTTCAGTCTTCATAGCTTTTTGGTGATTATACAAATGAGAATAAAACATGTTTGTCTTCCACTATTTATTTGAAAATACACAGGTTTTAAAGAATTAAGTTAATTATCATCTTATATCAACAATAGTACTACACATAAAAAATATAACAACAATATTTTTAAACCTTACACTGATACACATTTAAAAACATTTTCATTAAATGAATTCATACTATTGGGTGTTTATAGTAACAGTTCATTTGTAATTTGTTTGTCTTTCTCTGCAGTTGTCAAAGAAGTAGAGTGTGAGGTGAAAACAATATATTTTTGTCCTGAACAGAGTGCAACAATATATTGCAATGTTACCAGTGATTTCACCAAATTATACTGGAAAAACTCTACAGATTATGTTGTAGCATCACAGACTGTTAATAAGGGCAAAATTACCAAAAAAAGTCCACATAAAACATACTCCTCATCTGACCGATTTGAAGTCCAAGGATTATCATTGAAAATAGCATTTCCAAAGGATGGTGAACAATTCTATTGTGATGTTGTATCGAGGAAAAAAGAAAAAAAACAGCATTTTACTCTAGTCGAGTACAGTAAGTAATATTTCACACCAAATTCGCATTCTGTAGAATGTTCTATTAAACATTATGTCTAATAAAAATACATAAATAGTTAAAAAAAAGTATATCCTTGCCGCTAGGGCCCATAGGGGCTGTAGCTTATCCCAGTTTCTGTAAGGTGAAGCGGATGAGAGTGAAGCAGCCAGGTATGCTGAAGCAATGTAGATAAATTGCCTTGACACAAGCGAATTGCACAGCAAAGGATTAAAACACCAGCCTCGAGGTTGTGAACCAGATAGAAATGGTTTAGCAACTAACCATGTGTTAGTATTTTCTAACTGCACTGGCATATTTTTTTCCAATATTTAGGTGAACCTTATCCTGATGGTGTGTGCAGTTCAACAAAAGACACTAACAAAACAAAAAGCAGGCAGTTGAGAAGTAGTGGAACCAACAAAATTACCAAGGAAATTAATGGTAATGATGATGATTGAAAAACTTATCAGTTTTTTTTATTTTATTTTATTTGAATTTCAAAATAAGCAATTTTGGTTTTATTTAAATGGAAATTCAGGTAATGATCATGTAAATGCTATTCAAATAAGTAGCCAATTTACTGACAATACTCAAAGTGATGATGACGAGGACTGTGTTGATTATGATGATATTATCACAAATGATATTTTATTTTCTTATAATTTAGAAACAAACTTTGTATGCATAAATGGAAGAACTATTTTAAAATGTGATAATGGGCAACACGATAGGCATATCGCAGAGTACTGGGAAGATAGATATGGCAAATTGATTGTGTCTAATGTGGATGGGAGACTATCAAATACGTCCGATGCCAGATATGTATTTAACCATATGAATTCCACATTGTTAATCCAAAATGTATCAACATTAGATCATCTATTTGTTTGCAAAACTGTCTACAAAAATGAAGATATCATAAAACGTTTCAATTTACTGGAATATGGTAATTATAGTCTTTGTTGTAATTACAGTTTTTCAAAGTAGGACCAAGATGTAACAACAATGACAAAATGCCAGGATAACCCATAAAGCTGAAAACAGCTTAATTTCAATGGGGTACTATAAACAAGCAATTAAGAATTAAAATTAAAAGTGTACAAAAATAACAATCATGGTTGATGAACATTTCCAAGGTGAAAGCTTATCACAGGTTTAAACTCATTTAATTCGACATGTGCTCTTGGGGGAAGGGCCAGAATAAACCTTACAATCTTATTTAGAGTTACTTGTAGTTTATTTTTTAGAAATGCACTTACT
>NW_022755464.1:0-772 GCF_011630105.1 Anneissia japonica | reverse complement strand
TTTTGGAATAATATACTAAAGGTGTAATTAATTTATTAATTAATGTTTGTCTAAACTATGTGATAAAGTTTTATTGATCTGTATATATACTCAAATAAAACTTTAAAAGTATTATATTAAGTACTGTATATGGTCTTGTACTATTTTGGAACTACTAAAATGTAATCTTTGTTTTGTTTATTGTATTAATATTATTCACATACAATAATCAATTTAACATGTTTTTGATATTCCATGATAATTAATACTACTTATAATAATAATATGTAGGTGTATCTGCATATAAATAGCCTTATTTTTGATTTTTGATTTTTAAAAATAATTTACACAGATGTTCTGTGTCACCACTTAGAGCTGGTCATTATAAACCCATATAAGATGATACCACATTATTTTTCTTAGGTCTAAAAGATACATTAAGCACTAGTTTTACATACTGCCAGTTTGCCGACAGATGTTTCACCCAGAGACATTTGAAAAATGGAGAGTCACCAATATTTCATTTCACCGACAGGAATAGACATTTTGCCGACGCAATATGTTATTTTATGATTTTGTAGTGACAGCGTGTTTTGTCAAGAGAGATTCACCGACTGACATTACATGCATTGACAAGTATTAGATTTCTTTACTGTTTATATCAGATTCAATTTCTTTGCGACTTCTGTTTCTGCTTTTCATAATATTGGGATGTGCATCAGGAAATGGGGATAAATTTTGTTTGTATAGACATTATCGATGTCTGATCCACTAGATTTAAGAAATATATTAC
>NW_022755463.1:0-975 GCF_011630105.1 Anneissia japonica | reverse complement strand
CAGGCCCGTATCCAGCTTTTTGAATGGGGGGTGCGTTTTGCGAGTGCAGCGAGCAACCAGGCTGGAGGGCCAGGGGGCCGCCCAGGGCCCCCGGTCGAGGTCCAGGGGCCGAAGGGCCCGGAAAAATTTGCTTTCTTACGTCCTAGACTAATTTGAAGGCATTTTATCATGTTAATCTCTATATGTTCGTGAACACAGCGATAGGGCCTATCTGAAAAAATTACCAGTGGAGGACATGGAGAAACAAGCAAATTGTTTCCCAAATGAAAAATACTACTGTATAAATTCGTAACCATTACGAATAAAAATTCAAAATCAATTCTGCCTTTAAGTGAATAATAGCAAAGTTTGGTATAAAGAGTGGATTAAAAGCGACTGTGAATGAGCTGATTCAAACAACTAGAAGCATTTGAAACAAATTAATCAACATTTTTATTCTTGGCATCGACAGAAAACATATACAGAGGTATAAGCATAATTTTACTGTATGTATACGCTATCTATCCATTGAACCCGTGACGGGGTATACTGTATAAAAGGATCATCATGATACGAGTAACGTTGTACGTTTTAATAGCAACATGACTTACATTTTTTTATAAGAGCACATTTTATAAGAGGAATGAGGCTGTCGAAATTGTGGAAAATTAAGAACAAAATAAGAATAAATTAAGGCTAAGATAAAATGCCACAAGTGAGTTTTTTATTTTTTAGTAGTAGTAGAAAAACCATTACGACAGGAACGATTATACTTGTCTAAACCGGGGTGTCATTCTAGCATTTTGACTTCATTGCTATACACTGACATACCGGCTGGTAGTTAGGGGAAGATACACCTAGACGATAATGTGCATATAACGTGTGTATGTTTGTTGTGTTATGTTGCTGGCAGTACAAAAGATTGCGCGTGTGACATACCGGCTGGTAGTTAGGGGAAGATACACCTAGACGATAACGTGCATATAACGTGTGTAT
>NW_022755462.1:0-899 GCF_011630105.1 Anneissia japonica | reverse complement strand
TATAGGGGGGTTCTTTTTGATACTAAAAGGGCACTTGAGAGCGAAGCGAGCACCATTGGCTGGGGGCCAGGGCGCCGCCACGGGCCCCCGGTGAGGTCCAGGGGAAAAGGCGTGGTAGGGGTCCAGGGGGCGAAGCCCCCGGAAGCTCCAGCATGTTATTTAGTTGATTTGGGAGGCCATACATTTTTTAAAAATGTATACATTAAAGAGGTAATTTTTTGAGTTCGGCAAAGATAAAAAAACAAAAAACAAAAACTACTAGTTTAGTACTACAGTACTGGTAAATTAACAAGAGCCTACAGTAGCATGATACAAACTCCAAAGAAACCAGTAGGCCTATGGTTTATTCTTTATTTTTATTCTTTTTAAGAAATAAGAAGTACTGTATGGCTTATAGCACTTTGGAAGTTGTATCATACTGTACTCATTCAAGACAATCAGGAACATAAAAAGAACCGAAACAAATGGTTGGTTGTAGTGTATTGTTATTATAAATACAGGTGTGAATCTATCCCCCGCCGGACACCATCCCGGTATTTCAAGGTCAAGGTTTTGGTGCCTAAATGGTCATACTGCACAATAAAATATTGCATTCATAATAATGTTGTAACAGTTGAAAATGCCCTATTTTCATTTATTTTTTTATATTACTACGTAGGCCTAACAACTGGGTATTAAAGTAGGACCTTTTTTAATGATGATAGGCTTTAGGCTAGGCCCAAGGTGTAGGCTAGCCAGCCTTTGTTGAAAGGGCACTTCATGAAAAGGAGGGTTCATTCGAACCCAACGAACCCCCCTGGCTACGGGATTGATCTTGTCTTATTTTTTTGTATGGATTGAAAATGAGGTAAATAAATGTTACTTTGAATTGAATTGAATTGACATTGATTGACTTTTTA
>NW_022755461.1:0-729 GCF_011630105.1 Anneissia japonica | reverse complement strand
TTAATTGA
Source organism: Anneissia japonica (assembly GCF_011630105.1). Taxonomy (NCBI): domain Eukaryota; kingdom Metazoa; phylum Echinodermata; class Crinoidea; order Comatulida; family Comatulidae; genus Anneissia; species Anneissia japonica. The sequence continues at coordinate 721 of NW_022755461.1, read as the reverse complement.
TTTGTAAAGCACAATTGAGCATGTTTGCTTAGCTCAGGACTCCTTGGTCAAGATTTCACTTTTATTGGAGGATCCAATTTTTATTTGTAAGTATAATTTAAGCTACCTTTGACTAATACTTCATGTAGCTTTCTGGAAATTTAGTTATATAATTTAACAGCAAAGTGCAACATTGCGTCTTTTTATAAATCATTGCTGCTTGAAATTCTTCCTTTTTTATTTTTTTATTATCATCGTAATTAAAGCTGATTTAAGTACTACCTTAAGGTGAGATGTGTATAAGAGGAAGTACCGAAATTTAGGCCTGTCTAGGCCAAGTACAGTTACATATTACCGCGAAGTGGGGCGGGCGGTACATGCCTTTATTTACTACGTGGATAGCGAGATTTTTCGATCGCCATGCGAAGTTAAAATGTAATCCCAAATCCTCCTCCTTTTTGGAATTTAAGGAAATTAATACATTTTTGTTTCTTTGTTGGATCGATTGCAGCAACCCCAAACCCAACATAACGGTATTTCACATTATATAGCATTAATCATCTATAATAACTGCTAACTTCCTACCCTATCGCGTTGTTTTGTTTTGGTGACAACATGGCCGGTGTAAGTCACGTGATTGAAACCGAGTTGGCCAAACTCTCTCTATCTACGGCTCTGTCTTCACGGCCAAACACACGCCATCTCACGGCCAAATTCGGCCAAACTTTTTTTCGATATCGGC
>NW_022755460.1:0-1265 GCF_011630105.1 Anneissia japonica | reverse complement strand
GGTGTGTGGATGATAACATTGGTAAACTCTAAATAATAATAGTAAAATTTAAGTATGTGCAAGGGGGTTAATATTTAAAGGCTGGTGGAGGGCCATGAAATTAGCTTTAGACTGGGTGCAAATCTTCAAGGCTGGTTGGCCCATCATAACTACTGGACACCCCTACAAGCCTATTTTTCTAGCCCATAATTATGCCAAGACATAGAGGGTGCCACCAAAGTGGACATGATTTCTATCAACTGTAATGAAACACGAACAAACGTATGGTACTGGTACTTACCCTTTGATCATTGCCTCTGGTTCTTCCCCGAGCCGCCAATTTTTTTGTAATGCACAATTTTAAATTTTCATTAACATTTTTTTTACTTTTCCTAATATTTGTTCATTGTTAAATACTTGAATAAAACTCAAAATGTTATAAGTATCAAAGACTAAATTTTATCAGGGAACTATGGGTTTTTATTTTTTATTTATTTCCTAATCAGTCGAACAAATACTGTACGTAGCTATTCACTTATTGCATAGATTACAGAATGTAAATGTTAACATTATAGTAATACTAATTTAATTACTTTGAATTGAATTAAATTGAATTTATTCAGCATCATTAAAACGCAAAACATGACAAACATCAAATATTAAAAACATCAATTTAGCAATTTTCATCGAAATAGATAAAAAGGCCCGAAGCCAGAAGTTTAAAATAGCAATATAATATTATTTTTAATAAATATGTAAAAAAAGGTATTAGTTTATCATTTTTCTTATATACACATTTTGAACAGAATGATGGGGTTGCCTAGACAGCCCATTAAAGTCCAAGAGGACTTATTTCTAGTGGGGTCTAAAAAACCATCACCTAATAGAAGAATGTATATAAAAAAATCATAAAAAGTATTAAAAAAAAAGTAAGTTTTAATTTTGTAGAGAAATTATGCATTGATATTTCTTTTTTTAGAATATGTTTAGCAAAAGAGAAATGAGAAAAATTTTTTTATCACCTTTGAGTCACAGTAAACATTGGAATTACTGAGTCTATAAATTGTCTATAGATTCCTTCAGCCCTTTAAAAAATATGTAATTTGCATAAGTTCCTTCATCTTCTCGCTCAACAAGTCTTCAAATTTTGTAAATGTCACACTTACAATATTCACATGTTATTAAATATGGATTTTTGTTTCCCTATGAATAGATCAAGATAAAAAATGTGCGGGCTGTTTGGAACTCCCCCAACGTATTTTGATAACCAGAATTATGAAGAGATT
>NW_022755459.1:0-974 GCF_011630105.1 Anneissia japonica | reverse complement strand
TCTTGCCGTTCACCACCTCCGCTACCGGAGGTTTCGTCTTCAAGTTCCTAGTATACATGGACGGCGATTCTTATCGCGACAAGTTCACTTTCGCAGACGTGACTCGATACGTGGACGTCATAGCCTTGAGCGCGTACATCGGCTCGTTTTTAATCTGGCAGCTCAGATTGACCGAGATGATAGTGATCCCGAGCTTGCTAGGTCTGACGTCTAAATTCGCGTTGCGGGAGATAAATCTGTTCGTCAAGCATCTGCTGCTGTATCACCGAGACGGCAAGATACCGAACGCCGATTGGATGGGCGTGCTGCGATTGTGCGAACCTTTCACGTTCGACAGAACGGTCGTCGACATTCTGAACGAAATTTACGGACCTGATCGAAATCGACCGACGCTGACGACCTTAAGCAAAACGTGGAAAGTGAAGATGATGTTGGGCGAAAAGATCCTGTGCTCGTTCGACCTCAACGATCTTATGCTCGTTCGACCTCAACAGGGACTGCGGTGTATGCGGCAAGCCTTCCGTGCTGTGGTGGAGGATCCTGAGAGAGGACTGTAACGAAAGTCGCCAGTACGCCGTGATAATTTTCGAGACGAACGAGCCGACGAGGAGGACGTTTCACCTCCTCTACGAACTGTGCAATCAGCCAAGACCGATCCTCTTGAATTCGATCTGCGAAATTTCGAATTGCACGCGGAGGGTGTTGGAATCGTCGCTTGCCCGCAATCCAACTCCTTGTGGATAGACGTGACCCTGTGTTTAGGCACCACCGGAGAGACTGTCAGAAAAGGGTACGCTCTGCGTCTGACGGACGGATCCGTCGGAGACGTTCGCGCTGCCGACATAGCCGAGTCTGTCCGACAGGAGATGGGGAACTCGAGCAAACGAAGAAGCTCGTCGAAAAGAGAAAGAAAGACGCGACGACACACGTGGAGGATCTGGCCAATCGTCTGGCGTCCGTCGTACGCCACGATC
>NW_022755458.1:0-746 GCF_011630105.1 Anneissia japonica | reverse complement strand
GCACGTGAATTTGGAGACTTAAACTCTTGTGCTGCATTCCCATTTGAGAATTACCTTCAGTACCTGAAAAAAACTATTAAGATCTGGGAAACGGCCTATTGTGCAAATTATCAAAAGACTCAGTTCTTACTGAATCGTCATGTTGTGAGGTACAAGAGGAAACAAATGAAACCAGTGAAAATGGTGATATACTCTTCCTGTGTAGGATCTATAAAAACAGTGAAAATGCATTCAATTTACCTTGTAATCCAAAAATAATTGGTGTACATAAAGTTAGCAAACGGAACACCAGCATGCAGATGGTCCCACACCAATCCCTGAAGAAAAAAGCATTGAAGTTTGAGGTTGATAGAAATTCATTCATCTTCATGGCGTTGTTGCACAGCTGCTGATAAAATGAATGGGTAATTTGTATAAAAGAAAACACAGTCAACATTGCGTAAGTCGAACTGTGTGGGACTAACAAAAATTGTTTTACTTAAACAATATGCAGGGTATATTCTGTGTATGTAGAAAAATTGGGACTTTTTATTTTGTACTACTTGGGAAGTTTTTTTATTTCAATGATCTGGCCCAAGACCCCACGCATACTTTCAGCTGAAAATCTCTCTACCTTTTCACATCCCTGTGATTTAATTGAGTTCGACTTAGGCGAGATGATTGTATCACTGTATCTTGTCTCACACAAAAGAACAAACCTTGCTCTTTCATGTATTATTAACTGGCTAGATTTTGTATCTTTAAAA
>NW_022755457.1:0-1015 GCF_011630105.1 Anneissia japonica | reverse complement strand
CGTTACACTTTGCGCCCAAACTTTTTCAGACGTTGAGGGCGATGCTTGGTTCGCCTCTAATTTTTATATACTTTTGGAGAGTGTCCAAGGACTTTCGTTAACCCCTCTCTTAAAAATGGACGGTCCCGATTCGTAGTACGTTGTGTGTTGGTGCTAGTACGTTGTATGTTTGAGTTAGTGCGTTGTGTGAATGTAATTGTATTTTTGGCGGTTGTGACCTGCGTCGTAGTACGTTGTGTGCTTGAGTTAGTACGTTGTGTGTTTGTAAATGTATTTTTGGCGGTTGTGGCCTGCATCGTAGTACGTTGTGTGCTTGAGTTAGTACGTTGTGTGTTTGTAAATGTATTTTTGGCGGTGTTGGCCTACGTTGTGTGTTTGAGTTAGTACGTTGCGTGTTTGTGCTAACACGTTGTGTGTTTGTGCTAGTACGTTGTGTGTTTGTAATTGTATTTTTGGCGGCGTTTGCCTTCCATACCCATGCTCTTGTTTCTTGCGCTAGCGCCCTCTATACTTATTCAACATGACCATGAGAGAGGGATCGTATACGAGGATTCAAGACTAGGCTAGGCTATATTGAGGTTTGTTTATCTTGTTTTTTTTTATATTTTAACAATATATAATGTATTCTGTTGTTAGATGTCATAAAGGATGAGTAGAAAATAAGTATTACTCAAGAGAGGTACAGCTATAATAATTGATTTAGTAATAGGCCTAGTCTAGTTCAGTAGTAACCTACGTAAGACCAGGCTAGGCCTAGGGTTAAGTAGGGCTAGGCGGCCTAGGATAGGGACTAGGCCCGCCGTAGACTATAATTGCAGGGGAGGTACTGCTAGGCCGTCCTGCTAGGTTTAGGTACAATCCATGCAAATGGTGTAGGCGTAGTACAATGCTAGGCTAAGAAGGCTTTAGGGCTAACCTCTCTAGTAGGTGGGGGATAGGCCTAGCTAGGCCCTAGGGCCATACATACATATTGTGCGCAGTTTTGTTACTTTTGCACATTTTGAGTTGCTGTGTT
>NW_022755456.1:0-1416 GCF_011630105.1 Anneissia japonica | reverse complement strand
ATCCTCATTACATAAAGTCTCAGACACCTCTCTGACACACTGATAGAGATTGTTTTGAGCATGGAGTCTATATTATACCTAGTTCCAGATACACTGCTTGCATAACTGGTTTACTGAAGGTAGTTAGAATGTGGCAAATAATAAATGATCTGTAGATAGTCGTAAGGAGTGTGTTCAGAAATACTTTGGTGTGAGGGTTGGTAATTAAAGGGGAAAATATTTTGGCGTAAATGGGGTAGAAGTGGGGATTGTTTTGAATTTTGAATACAGTAAGTACTGCATAATTTCATTGTATTTTATTAATTAAAAATTCTTGTTGAATTTTTTTCTGAAAAAAAAAATTGTTAATCTAATCTTCGAATTTTTCAATGTTTTGTTTTTTTACTTTATTTTTTTTGTTTGCTCAACATTTTGGATTCTTTGTTTTGACATATCAAGGTATTCTTAGAATTTTTTTATAGGAAGATCCAAGGGATTCACATGGGCATGGTGGTTGATTTTTAGCCAAAATGACCCAATTGCTTATTTTTGTTTTTATCATTTTTATACATCATTGGTGAATGATGTTAGGCCATCTCATAGGCCTGAGGTCTGTTTGATGTTAGTGTATTCATACTGTTTTTTTAGTAGGCTATCCGTACCTACAGTAACTAGTTCAAGTAACCCCTTGTGTCACCAACCCTTTATTTCAATGTCTCTGTTTCAGGTCTTTAGCACGTTTAAATTATAATGTATTATCACCTACTTTAATAGCGCTCTTAAAGACAATCTACCAATCTAAGTTGGCTTCTCTCCAAAGACTACTGTAGCCTTTTCTGTACTTTATTTTAGGCCTGCAAAGAATATTCATATTCATAATGTGAATTATGAACAGAAGTTTCTTTTATTTTTTTGTATTACTTTTCAAAATATAGTGTTGAACAAATAAATAACACAGAATTATTTGGAATTTAGAAATGTAATTTGGGATTGAATCTTATTCGGACATGTATTAGACCACATCAACAGCATAACATTCATTTACAGTTTTCAATTACAAATTGAACACACCACTAAAGAATCCTTGGTTGAATGTTTTTTATGTGTATCTTTCATTGTGTTTGCTTATGATCATGACAGTTACAGGAAGCAACACATTTGATAAATAATACATATTTTAATGAACTTATCTATTCTCTGTCTTAGAGATCTACTGTAGTATATTATAAGTAGTAATAAGTAGTAACCGGATTAGGAATGAACTATTATGATTTATATTTACTTTGCAGTTCCCCGCTGAATTTCAAATTATAAATGATTTGGAAAATGATGCTGTAGCCCTATTGAAAGCTGGCATAGACAAGTACTGATTTGCATTAATATCACAGTACAGAAATCAGCAAACCAAAAACGTATAATGCAGCACTGATTTGAATA
>NW_022755455.1:0-812 GCF_011630105.1 Anneissia japonica | reverse complement strand
CGCCTTGACAGCGAGAAGTCTCAGGTTCGAGTCCCGCCAGAGGCATTTTATTACACAATTTCTTTATTCATTTATTTATAGGACTACATTCGTTGCGATCTATGCTACACGGTGTATTATTATGTCCTTTATTCGAACACTGTATTTACCTTTGTTTGATGATTTATGTATATAATCTAACAGTGTTAACGGCTACCTTGATTTATATTTCAGTGTATGCTATTATTTGTTTCTAGCCGTACTTATTGTGTAATGGAGTGTATCTGGTGGTATTTGAATCTGTTTAACCATGTAGCCTCTGTGGTTTAATGGTTATGACGCTCGCCTTGACAGGGAGAGGTCGCAGTTTCGAGTCCCGCCAGAGGCATTTTATTACACAATTTCTTTATTCATTTATTTATAGGACTACATCGTTGCGAGCTATGCTACACGGTGTATTATTATGTCCTTTATTCGAACACTGTATTTACCGTTCTTTGATGATTTATGTATATAATCTAACAGTGTTAACGGCTACCTTGATTTATATTTCGGTGTATGCTATTACTTGTTTCTAGCCGTACTTATTGTGTAATGGAGTGTATCTGGTGGTATTTCAATCTGTTTAACCATTAAGCCTCCGTGGTCTAATGGTTATGACGCTCGCCTTGACAGCGAGAGGTCGCAGGTTCGAGCCCGCCAGAGGCATTTTATTACACAATTTCTTTATTCATTTATTTATAGGACTACATTCGTTGAGAGCTATGCTTCACTGTGTATTATTATGAAATTTATTCGAACACTGTATTTACCCTTCTTTGATGATTTATAAA
>NW_022755454.1:0-974 GCF_011630105.1 Anneissia japonica | reverse complement strand
AATTGCACTTTGACACGATAATCGCCGACGACAAGTAAACAAACAAGATGCCGAACGGTTGTTGTTAAGTCACCCAAAAGTATCGTTTTTCCTCTTTCCCAAGAAAGATAAAAATATAAAAACTTTTAACAAGTGGGTAGAATAAAGGACAACGAGGAAGAAGATGTTGAGGAAATGCCATCTCAGACCAAAAAAGAAAAACAACGAAATCTATATACCGACGAAAACGGGAGGTTGAAAGTGTAAGTACAGGTAAGTATAGTAGTAGTAGCTAGGCTAGGCCTAGGTAGCATATATTATTAGCTAGGCATGGCATGGCCTAGTCTAGTTTGGGTGGGGGTGGTGGCTAGCCCCCGGCGGCCCTATCCTACGTAGGCCTAGCAATTTTGCGCCAAAGATTGCTATGAAAATGATGCACAAAATCGTACCTTACTAATCTAAGCCTATACTATTTCTTAGGCCTAGCAGCAGCAGTTCTGGGGTCTACTATCTACACTACTACTAGGCCTAAATCTTATGCATTCGCCGTAAATGCTAATCACATGTTTCAGCTAGTAATTGCTTTGGAACCTACCAAGCACCCTCTTTTACTCCTGGGTGGAGGCAATGATAACGCCTTGCCAAATGACTAACTAGTGTAGAATAATTGTTATACAGTATTTTCGTACTGTATAACATTGTAAATGCTTTTTTGAAATAGTCATTTTCTTGGATTTTCCTGAACACCAACATCTGAAACCTTGCAGTGATGGGCTTGTTGGTCATTTGCAAGATGTAACCACGTAAACGGACATGCAAATAGATACAGAGTTCTCCAACCATAGACACCAGAAAAAATATGTTGAAATACAAACTACACTAGTGAAGTTATTGAACAGCTCTTACAAGTTACTGTAACTTCGATTTTTTTATTTTATCTCAGAACCTACATAGCAGCTTTGCAAACCAGGGAGGAGATCTTGAGTACTCTTTGT
>NW_022755453.1:0-630 GCF_011630105.1 Anneissia japonica | reverse complement strand
CTGTTTTTAATTATTATTTTTTTTACAGTCTTGACAACCCGATTTACATTAGGGTACGGAGTGAAAATTGATTTAAAGAAGTCGGACGATATCTTCCGAAGGAGATATTATCTCACCTTGACCTGTATGCTGGTTTTTTAAAATATTCGACGGTACGAAGTAAACAAAAAATAATCTAGAGATGTGAGGTCCAAAAAAGAGACTTGTTCTCACCTGACGCAGATTCTGCTCGTACTCCTATACTCGTTATTTTAAATATTTAATTACGAAAAAGCTGGACTTAGAAAAATTTTCGAGATTTCTGGACTTAGAAAAAATTTCGACTTTTCTGGACTTAGAAAAATTTTCGAAAATCTGGACTTAGAAAAATTTTCGAGAATCGACGACGGCGTGAACACGAGAACCGATGCCGGACAAGTCGTCGCGTACACGAGCACCGGCGCTGGGTGCACCGCCTAAATACACGAACACCCAACGGACGTCGAGTACGCGGACGCGTCCGCGAATCTCAGACGGACGTCGAGTACGCGGACGCGTCCGCGAATCTCAGACGGACGTCGAGTATGCGGACGCCTCCTCGGATCACCTACCGTCGTCGAGTACACGGACGTGTCCGCGATCCTCAGACGG
>NW_022755452.1:0-748 GCF_011630105.1 Anneissia japonica | reverse complement strand
GTTCAAAGCACCGAACGTAATGTAAAAAGCACCAAACGTAATGTAAAAAGCACCGAACGTAATGTTAAAAGGGCCGAATAACAAATGCGCCGAACGGAAAAGAGCCACCAAAGGCAGTAACGGCGTTCCATAGACTACGTTGACACGCATGACTAGTCGACGTGAACCGGGTCCACGTCCACACAATCTAAAAGTCCCTAATTATTAACATGGTGAGAACCATGAATGCAGGCGTAATCGATTAAATAGAATTTTAATTAGGGGTTGAAGTTTCTTTTAGGTGCACGTTTTTTGGCAGAATCGATGCTACGTGAAGATCGTTTATATAAATTTATGTGATTTTCTTTCTCCCAATTCGATACAGCTTCTGACAATTTTTCATAGCTTGTGAAAGTGCCACCGAGACGCGAAGTGTCTTCATCTGCCATCTTGAAACTTCACCAAGTGCGCGCTACAGAAAAAAAAAAATTTGCCCATGCTCAATAGGACGTTTTCGTACTCACGAAGCAAGCGGCGCCCTTCAAATAGATCGGCGTAAGCCATAGAGATATAATAAGAATTCATGAAAGGTTTAATAGCTCTATAGCGTAAGCATAGCCAAAGAGTATAAATAGAACAAGAGAGCCAACAACGTTCATTGAGAGCGTAAAAAAACGATACGCCCTACGCAGCCAGAGCCATAAATATAAAGAGTTGCGACATTCCACTCCTTGGTTTACGAAAGTCACGTGGTACACACCGTCCATTT
>NW_022755451.1:0-589 GCF_011630105.1 Anneissia japonica | reverse complement strand
AATCTACATGGGTCCAATATGCCAAATTCCTATATGAAAAATTCCCATAGGGCCTAATGTGTCAATAGGGCCTAATGTGTCAAATATATAGGAAATAATATTTGTGCCTGTGTTTATTCTGCATATATAGCCCCATATGCCAAGTAACTGGGCAGATAGCTGTAGGAATATGTTATGCCACATGGGGCCCATGTGCCAAATATCTGGGAAAATGCATGGCCATTCTTATGTTCATTCTACATGAGCCCCACATGCTACATACCTGGGCAGATAATTATGCCCTGGATTCCCCTCTGACCCACTGTTAATTATACTTTATTTTTAGGACGTTATACGTAGCAACAGTTATGACATGAATGCTCCATTGCGGTACTTTTTATTTAATAAGTGTGTGCGCATGCTCAGTAGAAATAACAGTTTGAATGAAGCTAGCGATGATCGGAGCATCGGACTTAAGCCAATGAACTATCTGTCTTTGGCAGTTCCGGTGTCCCGTTTCAAGTTTTGAATTCACAAACGAAGCACCCATTCTAGTGCCGTCGTCTTGTAGCGAGTGTAAAGGAAGGAAGATTTTATAGGCCTAAGCAAA
>NW_022755450.1:0-668 GCF_011630105.1 Anneissia japonica | reverse complement strand
TACCTTTCTCTATCGTGGCTTCGTGTTTTTGCTAGCGTGACATCTCACTCTCCCCCTCTACCACCATACATCCCTCCCCCCAAAACACACACACACACATCACTTGCATCGCATTTGGCGACCATTTTAAATGGAATTCGAAAAAAAAGGTTTTTTTTTTTTCTCTTCTTCCAAATTCTCATCCAGTGTCCCAATATACTTGGAAAGACACTTCTGCTTTTTCTTCGTTTTGTCTGACCGACCTCGTGTTCGGCAACTTCTTTAAAGTGCTGATGGCATTATCTCTCCTCCTCTCCCCTCCCAAAAAAAACCCAAAAACACATGCACATAACGTGCATCGAATTTGGCAACCATCTTCTTCAAAATCCATTTAATGTATTTCGTTTCTATAAACCATTTAAATGAAAATGAACAAATATATTCTTTAATTTTGTTGTTTTTTTTTTTTATTCGTATTCAATTCATTATATTACATTGTATTTGCATTCTAAAATATATATATATATATATTATGAGTTCAATAAATATATGGAAAACTGTACTTTCTCTACATGTCGTATATGCGTTTTCGAGTTGTTGTGATGATGATGATGATGATGATGATGATGATGATGGTGATGATAGCTTATAAAAGCGCATAATATAATATAGATGGCGCTGCTCACACA
>NW_022755449.1:0-590 GCF_011630105.1 Anneissia japonica | reverse complement strand
ATGCTGGAGCTTCTTCACCTAGTACCCCACAACAAGGGGCTATTCCCCTCAGTCTTACTTAAGTTTAGGCAGCCCACCCATGGTGCTCTGTATGCTCACGTGCCCTTTTCAGTAAATTAAGAACCGTCTTTCAAAATCCAGGCTACAGGCTTGTTAACTTTACTGAATAGTGTGTCATATTCAACATATTTTTCTACGTATATCAAATAATAAGATCTCTGTATTAGGACACAGAAAAAAAATTTTAGATTATCATTCCTACCCACCTCAAAAATTTGGAAAATATTGATGTGGATTTAAAAAAAAAATTTTACCGCATCATTTATTTCAACACCATAAAAAAAAAATGCAATTTTGTTACTGTAAATACATTTTCTTTAAGAAACAATTAAAGTGTATTTTTATTCAATATTTACAATATTCTTACTAAATAAAAACAGTTTCACTCTCATCGATAAAAAAAAAAGGCAATATTCTATTGATCTGATTAAAAAGAGAAAATAAAATAAGCCCGCCCTTATCACTAAAAAAAAAAAGTGATAATTCTACTTATTGATGTTGCTTTTAAAAGCAGCATACACTGAGTTAAA
>NW_022755448.1:0-785 GCF_011630105.1 Anneissia japonica | reverse complement strand
TTTCTGACCTGAAAAATTCGTTGCAGGATTCTTGTATTTATTATTTAAAACATATTAAATAAATTTTAGTTATAAGGTCACAATGTTGTATTAATTAATTAGTAATTAACTAATTTAAAATATTAATTAAGATTATATTAATTAAGATATTCGTAAAGTTCTTGTGAAAGTTAGTTACATAATTGCAATTTAATTATACGGCATTTCGGATATTCGTCACCTCGTGTGAACCATCCTGAGCTTTGCTTACCAAAAATACGCGGTAATCGCGCGATAATATTAGCATTTGCATACATGAAAACACTTTGGCGATGCTTTTTTTTTTTTTTTGTTTTTTGTTTTTGTTTTGTTTTGTTTTACATCCAGCGTTAGGCCCACTGAATTGTTTAAATGCTTAAATAATAGAAAACATAAATTATGTGGATTAAATTCCCTATAATTTACAATGAATCTTTATAATGTACGGTACTTTATAAGATTATTTTTTAAACAGAATAAAATAGGTAATATTTTATTGAAAAAAAACCCAGATTTTACATCTATAGACGTAAGTTGATTTAATATGCTGAATCATTATTAATGATATAGGCCTATACCTATTATATATTTCCATAAATTAATCAACAAATATCTGATATAATCACACTATCGCAAATAGGCCTATTGAAGTATTATTAAAGTATTATTAATTCTTTATTAAAGCATTATTCGAACAATTTCATTATTATTATTATTATTATTATTATTATTATTATTTTATGTATTATTTATCAACCATACTAACA
>NW_022755447.1:0-913 GCF_011630105.1 Anneissia japonica | reverse complement strand
GATTCCTATAGGTATCTTATAAGAGTCCTATATATTTCCTACAGGAATCGTATAAGAGTTTTATATGAATTATATAAGAATCTTATGGGAGTCGTATAGATTTCGTAAAAGAATCTTATATGAATTGTAAAGGAATCCTATCGGTATCTTATAAGATTCGTATAGGTATCTTATAGAGGTCAGGTATGTTTCCTACAGAAATCTTATAAATTTTCTATAGGAATCCTATAGATGTCTTGTATAAATTATATAAGAATCTTATAAGAGTCTAACATGAATTATATAAGAATCCTATAGGATTCCTAAAGCACATCTATTCAAATAGTCCTATAGGATCCTATAGGATGTGACGAAAAATCTATAAGATAGAGACAGGTACTGCTCTCGTTTATTGACAAGTCTCTGTCTCTTATACACATCTAGATGTGTATAAGAGATGTGAATTATATAGGAATCTTATAGATATCTTATAAGCATCGCATAGGGCTATTATATGAATCCTATAGGTGTTTTATAGAAATTAGATATGTTTGCTACAGGAATTTCATATTGTTTTTAAAAGAATTTTATAAGACTCTTATATAAATTATCTTATAGCATCTGATATGAATTATTTAGGAATCCTATAGATATCTTATAAAAATCGTATACGGCTATCACATATTTTTACAAAATATATGAGAATCCTATAAGGATTATCTTGTGAGATCCTATGTTTTTTTAAGGAAATTGTAGAGGTGTGCGGCTGATATCCTCTAAGAATGATGTAGCTGTCGAAAAAGTCTTATACAAATGCTGTTGTTATTGCTAGCTGGTAGTTTTCAATTGTTAGTTGTACTGATACTGTTTTATTGCACGAAGTATTGCAATTGTCAGAACTAAAAACATAAACAAACCAAAGAATAGATCATGT
>NW_022755446.1:0-631 GCF_011630105.1 Anneissia japonica | reverse complement strand
ATCGCTTTGTCACTCCAATTGGTATGGTAATCATTACATTCTTGTGACCCAGCTGAATTAAAATAATATACGCTTTTTTTAAAAAAGAAAAACAATAAAATTTTGCCCAGGCTCAGTGTTCTTATTTTTTGGCCGATTTCAGGCTCAAAATGTTTTTATTTTGTTCTTGGTTTACACACCTTTTAAGCAAAAAATGATTTAATTGTATGGCAGTACTGTACTGGAATGTAGGTGAATGCACCCCACAAACAATTTCCCCAATCAGATAGGTACACCTACTCTACTGTATTATAGAGGGTATTACAGTCACACCTACTCGCATAATGTACAGATATAATATTTTGGTTTTTAAAAATATAAACCTCATTTGAAATTTTACCTCAGCCTCATTTGTTCTTATTTTGTTCTTAATTTTTAAGCAATTTCGGCCTCTGTGTTCTTATAAAAAAAAAGTGTACCAGTAATCAACAGAATATAATAATAGTACCTTGTAATAGCTTCTACCAAATTTGTAAAACAATTGATATGAATGTAGGCCTCAGTTTGTATGTGTGTGTGTATGTACAGTATTTAACAACTTGCTATGAGTAACCTTGCTTCTGTGAATTCCTAACATGTATGTTATATAAAT
>NW_022755445.1:0-755 GCF_011630105.1 Anneissia japonica | reverse complement strand
TCCACTCTCTTGTACTCGAAACGATCGTCTCTTTTTTTCCCGAACATGTTTGCGTATGATCGATCCAACTCTCGGGCGTCTGTTTTTGTAAGCATTCGTTAAAGGATGAAGAAGTTCGCTCCGCTCATCGCGGCGCTCCTAATCTTCCTGTTCGTTCTCCACGGTCTGTTCGACCGGTACGACTGGCGGGGGGATACGTACGACAAGCAGATAAGAAAGTATCGAGATCTGCTTTCTGCGAATCTTTTACTTTTCGCGATAACCTTCCACTGCAATCTAAGATATACCATCGGCCTATTTCTGAACCGATATTACGACGGACAGGGCAAGCTGCTCTTCGCGACCGAGGTGCTAGTTCGCGTGACCGTCATGATCGGACTCGACTACAGGATCCAAAACCTGGTCGTGTCGCAAATGTCGGAGCGTCTCGCCCTCCTGTTCGCCGATCTCATGTCGATCGTCGTCGAAACCAGCGTGGAACAGCACGTTCGTTACAGTAGTGGACGACATCGGTAACGGTCCGTGGTAGATCCAAGCCACGCACGATTCGAGCGCTTGCTCGTAAACGAACGTCATCGTTCGGTCCCCTCTCCTGACCAGAAAGCGACGGTCGTCGTACAGAAAGCAGAGCCCGTCCGCGTCCGGCATACCGTCCACGTCGGCCCTGTTGATGATGATGCGAGAGGAGCCACCGCCCCCTGAAACGGGCATGGCTAGGAACACGTGCCAGGTGAGTAGACATTTGTACAGGCCAG
>NW_022755444.1:0-848 GCF_011630105.1 Anneissia japonica | reverse complement strand
ATAATAATTAGATCTCTGTGGTTGCCCAAAAATTCCTGATTAAAAATTAAAAGAAATTTGCTGGCACTACATCTAGACATGATGGTGTGATGATGATGAATTTTAATATCTAAAAGTGTCATTTGCGGCCATCTAAAGGTACTATTTCCTCAAATTTTCTTACCCACCTGAGCCCCAACCATGATGGGGCTCAGGTGGTTGTGGACTCACTGCGTTGAAGTAGGTAAAGTAAATACACCAAAGTGAATGTTTTTAAGTTATATCTTCTATGGTTCATCACACATACTACTTTTACGTCTCTATGGTTGCCGAAAATTGCCGATAGAAGAAAAGATCACAAAAATTTGTTGGCGCTTCATTTTGAATATATATTGATATAGTGATGTGATGATTATGAATTTTACTATTATAATTGTGTCATTTCCAGCAATCTACGGTACTAATTTTTCAAATTTTGCACGCACCCTACTACTTTGCGCTGTATCGGTAAAACTGGAGATACTGTCTTTGAGAGCATGCGTTCTTTAAATCAAACATATAATATGTTTAGGTTATGTGATGCAAGTATAATCTAATATGTTAGAAAAATGTAATTTTAAAATACAATTTATTTAGGTGATGTAACATACAATATTCCATCTCTTACTTTACTATATTTTAAGGCATATGCTGTAGGGCAGAAACCCGCCACGGAATATACAGTCTATAATAAACATTGCTCGTTCCTGGTGTTCTGTTTCAATATTCCATTCCTGAAAAATATATTTAACATAGACGGTGTTATTGAATGACCACAGATTAAAAAGTATCTCATTCGCGATCCAGCATGCCAAAAAAAAAAAAAAATA
>NW_022755443.1:0-593 GCF_011630105.1 Anneissia japonica | reverse complement strand
ATGAACTACAATATTTCATTCGAGGTCATTCTGGCAGCCATCTTGAATTTCAAAATTGCTGCCACACAAATCCTATATTTATCAATATATGGGTTTTTAAACCATTTTAATGAGAATTAGGCCTATGATATCTAAAATTATATTTCATGGTCAAGGATTTGTAACACTTGTGACATGCTCATTAATGTCATAAAAGGTCATTTAAGGTAATTCAATGTATATACCATACCATTACCATTTTTTACCTGGTCAGATGGCCACAAATAGGTCATTTAAGGTCATTCAAGGTCAAATATTGTATGGTATCTTAAAAATTACGTAACTCATGTTTTACATTAGAACATTAGAATCATATACATACTCTCAGAATTCAAATGTTTTACTATGAAATATATATATATATATATATATATATATAATATATATATGCATATATATAGTATGTACAATTATGTATGTACAATTTTCAGTGAGATTAATATGCTTAAAATTAATTTTTATATACTTTTATTGTCATTAAACTCATTGTATAATACAAAAATGTCTTTATATATATTATTAGATATAGAGATAATAAGGTATATCCCTATATA
>NW_022755442.1:0-651 GCF_011630105.1 Anneissia japonica | reverse complement strand
TAATAATTAATTTAAAACTAAAAACAAACATTATTATTTTATATTAACAAAAACAATTATTAGGGAAAATTATTGGGGAAATATAGTCAAGATGAAACACCTGACATAATGGTGTCATCCAAAAATGTGTAAGAAGTGTGTCACCTGAGTGTTTCCCTGTTGGTATTCGCTTTGATGTGAAAAGAAAATCCAGCCATGTAGGCAAAAGGGAGACACGACCATTCAGTTTTAGATCCAACATGGTCTTACAGAGGTGGGCGTGGCCCTTCAAGTACCTAGTCGCCTTGCCCTCCCCAACCTCCCCGATCAACGAGTCTAGCTAGGGAGATTCTATCCCCTCTATATCAAAGCCATGAGGAACTTTCAAACTCATTGGAGAATTGCATATTATAGATTGGGAATATAAGGAAAGGCCAAGTAACACAAAAGAAAATAACATATTTCTTAATGTAAAGGATGGACACCTGCATACTTAAACCTAACTTTAGTCAAATAAAGTGTTAATGTTTACAATATTTACTTTACAGTACGCTGTTCAGATTTGTTTAATGTGTTTTAAACAGCTTGAAGTTAAAAAAAAAATTAAAAGCAAACAAAATTTTCTTTGAAATAAATAAATGGTTGTCCTATGTTGTCACTACTTTTATCTTC
>NW_022755441.1:0-566 GCF_011630105.1 Anneissia japonica | reverse complement strand
TCCGCGACTCCGACCGAAATTCTAGGTCTATGTTACAAACACGCACCTCCTGTCGGCAAATATCTTGAGCCAACGCGGACTCAAAATGTTTCATCATATTGGTAAATTCAGCCCTCCGTATCCCTGGTCGTAAGTATATGTTTGGTGAAGTCGGTGTGCAAAAAAAAAATTAATGAAAACTAAAGGACAGGTGAAATGTTAATTGGACTTATTACAGCAAATCTGTTTTTAACATAAACTAATCTATAGACATTTATATTGGTGTCAGCACCAGACCGATGTGATTTTCAACCTGCTTAAATGATACCGTAATAATATAGTCCATAGTCTAGCCGTTCAATAAAACCTACACCACTAATGCACATGATCAATACATCGACGTGAGCGTAGCCTGTAATTTTGCCTGCGCATCAGCTATTTTTTTTAATATATTTTTTTTTGTCCAGCCTTTATTTAGCTTTAAATTGTTTATTGTTAAAAGATCACTTTGGTTTAATAAATCTATAAATAACCACTGCTAGTTAAGTGGATTTTCAAAAAGATGAACTGTGTTCAACTAGTTCAAA
>NW_022755440.1:0-1049 GCF_011630105.1 Anneissia japonica | reverse complement strand
TGAGTTCAATTTGAGTTGCTGTAGCTTATTAGGCTTTTGACGTTTGCAAGATTTGAAATCAACACCACCAGTTTCTAATACTCATACAGTATTTAAATTTACAACACTTAAAATGTTAATTACACTCTTATGAAGTTTAAAATCTACACTTTAAAAATCTACAATTTAAATAACGTGTTAGATATGTTACAATTTATTTAAATTACAACATTTTGAATGTTAATTAAACACTTATGAAGTTTAAAATCAACACTAATGAAGTGTTAGATCTGCAACACTTTAATTAAATTACAAAACTTTAAGTGTTAATTACACTCTTATAAAGTGTCAAATGAACACCACAAAGTGTTAAAGATCCTACACTTTCATAAGTGTTGAATATGTAACACTTTTTTGAGAGTTGAAACAACACTTACGGTGTTGTCCCTGTAGAGACACTTGCTAAGTGTTATATATAACACCTAAAGCGTTATTTTTAACACTTTATTTTTAAGAGTGTATGCTATGCCTGTTAATATACCTACAATAATAAATGAATGAAGCAATGTAGTAATATAATAATAATAATAATAATAATAATAATAATAATAATAATAATGATGATGATGATGATGATGATGATGATATGATGATGATGATGATGATGATGATGATGATGATGATGATGATGATGATGATGATGATGAAAATAACAACAATAATAATAGTAATGAATAAATTCCAAAAAATAAAATAAAACAAAATAAAATAAAATAAAATCGGGTAACTACAGAAACGGATCTAAATGAAAAGTTATGCCTTAAAAAACGAGAACCCACCAAGGATACCAAGATCCTTGTTTAAAACAGATACGTGTGTTTTGTGTCTGATAATGAGTTTGAGTTCCATGAGTCTACGTTGGTTGAGGGAGGAGAAATTACATTACACCTACGGTGTGCCCTCATATTCACTAAGTGCTGCAATATTTGTCTCCCCTCTCTTACATGTGATGCTCACAATGTTGTATATATGTTATTCTGCAATATTTGTGATGATGGTCATTATTTTGG
>NW_022755439.1:0-543 GCF_011630105.1 Anneissia japonica | reverse complement strand
AAAGCTCATCGCATAATCAATATCAATATACTCAACACGTTTATTATTATAAAACAAAAAAAAAAGTTATTCTTCTTTTTCCTCGTCCTCTTCTTCTTCTTCTACTACTTCTTCTTGACTCTCATAATAATAGTACTATTTTACTACATGGCTAAAAAAAGCACAAATACTGCCATTACTACTGATAGGGCCATCGTTAAATTAAGTGAGAGACCAAAATATAGCATAATTCGAAATTATTATTTTAAGACTTTATAAAATAATACATAGCCTACTGATTAATAATAGCTGAGCACATTTCAGAATTAATAATCGTTTTTAGTATATCTTACTGAATATTTATTGTCTACAAAATAAAATATGAATTACATGCATCTTTAGAAATACAATTTCTACAATATTATTCTTGTTTTTATGTAGATAAATGTTCGATAAATTCTTTCTTTCATAAAAAAACCAAAAAAAAACAAAAAAAACCCGAAATTTAGCGCGTCTATTTTCATTCTAATCAATGGCGTTTGTAAACGTGCACGGACGTCCCAG
>NW_022755438.1:0-968 GCF_011630105.1 Anneissia japonica | reverse complement strand
CATCGATGGTCGGATGTCTTTTCGACCTGAAATTAAACGACTGGATAATTCGACACGACAGCATGGTCCATTGCCCAGTCGAAGAACAACAACAACGGACAACTTTAAACGAGACGACAACGACGACGACGACGACGACGATGACGACGACAACGATATCTAAAGTGAAACCATTAGCTGCAAATACAGGCAATAATATACTAACGAACAGCCTGTGCATTCTTTTCGTCATCATTTCGATGACGTCACAGATTTATTCGATGACATCATCGTGTATTTGTTAACTCTATTTAAATGACAAAAATGACGTAGCTGACAAAATCGAAAAATATCACCAATTTGACATAATGATGACGATCAATGACGAAATAGACAGTCGAAGAACAACAACGGACAACTTTCAACGAAACGACGACGACGACGACAATATCTGAAGTGAAACCATTGGCTGTAATATACTAACGAACAGCATGTGCATTCTTTTCGTCATCATTTCGATGACGTCACAGATTTATTCGATGACATCATCGAGTATTTGTTAATAAATAAAAAAAAAACAAAAAAAAAACATACAAGATATAAAGATGGTCGTGATGATGATCATTATGATGATACATGTTAATGTCGCATACAATAAACGAATGCATGCGTACGACATGGATTTCGATGACGATTATCTGATGGACGATGTTATTGATTGGGTAGATGACGTAGCTGACAAAATCGAAAGATATCACCAATTTGACATAATGATGACAATCAATGACGAAATAGACGATCTGAAAAAACAAGTAGCAAAATTGATCGTTGAAGTGAAAGAGAGGGATAGAATTATGAAAGACCTTAGAGAACAGGTTGAAATTTTGATGACGTAATGAGAAATCGATGACGTTCGTCGGGAGAGGAGAGAAAAAAAAACCCAAGTATATAAAGCTTCGATGCAGATCATCACCGAACAGAAAACAAAC
>NW_022755437.1:0-657 GCF_011630105.1 Anneissia japonica | reverse complement strand
CACATCAAACTAAGTTTTTTTACGATTTGGTGATGGTTTCTGCCTAAGAAATGCCCAAAACTTTGAAGGCTGATTTTTCATATATTGTTCTTTAAACAGCTGTAACGAAATGTTGGTTTTAATTGATTCTTTTATCATATTATAGCTCTCATTTCAACCTTGAACCCTGTATTTTAATAACTAAAAATTGATTTTTGTGACGAGTGACTGGTTTGGCTTGTCTTTACCACAAATGATATTTCATTCATTCATTCATTTCATATTTCAATGCATTTCCTTTCTTTCTTTTAGTTCTGGATCATCATGAACTACTTGTCCGAGATGACAGAGGAGCAGACATTGGTGATGAACTCTGGACATCCCCAAGGCCTCTTTCCTAGCCATTCTGAAGCACCAAGATTGGTAATCACAAATGGAATGGTCAGTTACTCTCTTTTGTATGATTGTAATTATGATGATCAATCAAGTTATGTCATCGTAAAGACTCGTACAAACCTTTTCCGGGTTTTGTATCTTTTGTTATCTTGTCAAAGTTGACTAACTAGATTGTCTTTCCATCTGAAGAATTAGCAAAAAAATATCTTGCTAACAAGCAATAGTTACCAGTGCTGTGAAATTGACCCCAGTTATAATGCCAGCATTTATAGGTGTTCTTGA
>NW_022755436.1:0-816 GCF_011630105.1 Anneissia japonica | reverse complement strand
TGCATACTATCTTTTATGCTTTGTGGTACCGTATTACAACCATGGTTATCTGGTAGGTATATGTTGAAATCTCACATATCCAGCAATGTTTTTATGGTGAAAAATGTAATTGAAAACTCGGATCTATATCTTTTGAAAGTTCTACAGAAATCTCAATATAATAAAAGGAATACATTGATTGGTTTAAAATTTTAACCAAGTGTAATGCTAAAAAAAATGAAAGGCTAAAAAATACTAGGAGGCAGAGTAAATAACAAATAAACTAATTAGGAGGTATAATATAAATGAAGCTGATAATGTGGTGGGAACGTGGATCCCAGTCAACAATTCTAAGAAAGGAGATAAAAATTAACAATAAAGGAGCCGCTCTGATAGTGATGAAGCTTATCCTAACAAGTAAAGTATAAACAGTACCAAAGTAATGAATAAGAACAGTATAAAACTGAGGTAAAAATATATAAATAAATATATATGGCGATATACATAGGCAACAGAGGTGGACAAGAATCTAGAATGATTAACAGCAATCAACATATTATAAAAATTTTATATAACAAGAAGTGATATAAACATAATATATCAATCATATCAAATATATAATGAGCTTATAGATAAAAATTGGGTTGTAACGGAAGGGATATGAAAAAAATTAAGAAAGAGGGAAATTGTAGTCACTAAGTATACCAAGGTCCTTGTTAAGACCGAATATATGAGTTTTGTGTTTAAGTATGAGTCGGAGTTCCGAAATGCATCTATTGGTGAGGGATATGAAATTACTAGCAATTAGAGTGCAGCGCATGTTATCTATAGAATGTA
>NW_022755435.1:0-716 GCF_011630105.1 Anneissia japonica | reverse complement strand
GGAATATAGCAAAATACATGAAATAAAATATAATATATATAAATATAGGCCTATAATAAAAAAAATTAAAAAAAAATCTGCTGTAAATAACATATCATAATCTAAAAGCTGTGAAACTAACATTAATGCCAGCAGGATGTAACGTACCTAATTTATAGATGATTCTCTGTTCTAATTCTTTCCTAGAGAAATCAGATCCTTTACATAAACTAACACCAGTAATTTGTATATCGTCATATTATGATTATGAGAAAAATGAGAAGCTACTGGTAAACCAGGCATACGTAAGCGTATAGATCTAAGGTGCTCCGTAAAACGACCAGCGGGCCCTGACTAAAATATGTTATTGTATATTATAGACCTACCTATATTGCAAATCATGTTAATTTTAATTTTAGTGCAAAATAAAACATTTTCCAAGGAAAATTATTGAGAGAATAGACCTACAAAATATTTCCATATACCAATTAACACTACTGATGTTTCATCTCATTTTAGAGTTTTCTAAATACAGTAATATTATGTTAGGAGAAATGATATGAAACTACTTTCAAAACCATGCAACCTATCTACTTTTAGTGGTCATATTGTTTTTGTTATCGAAACTATTAGCGACGTTCACTCTGAAGATAAGTGAGCGAAACGAGGGCACCTTTCTAGTAATGATAATAATAATAATTTTAACAATAATAAAATAATAACGTAAATAATTATAA
>NW_022755434.1:0-956 GCF_011630105.1 Anneissia japonica | reverse complement strand
GGAGGTGGTAATGGAGGCGGCCAAAGAAGAGGGATGAGGAATTGTGAATGGTATAAAATATAATATAACTGTTTCGAAAACAATTTGAAAGCTGACGACAACCGCATTGGAAATCGTTTTGATCAACAAATGTAATTATATCACTAGAGGATCATGATA
This sequence comes from Anneissia japonica, assembly GCF_011630105.1. NCBI lineage: Eukaryota > Metazoa > Echinodermata > Crinoidea > Comatulida > Comatulidae > Anneissia > Anneissia japonica. Next base: position 797 of record NW_022755434.1, on the reverse strand, counting down.
GGCAAAGAATACTTTTGTTTTGTAAAACAGAAAATGTTAATAACAATCTCTCAAACCTATATTCGAAAATTACATTTTTGGATTTGATTTTTGATTTTATTCAATATCTCTTAAATTACATACAGACATAAAAAATCTCGTTGACAGACGCAAACATTTTTGTTAATTTATTGTGCAGTAAAATTATTTAAAACTTAAAATGTTCTTTCTCCTTCATTTACACTATAAGCACGCTTGGAAAATAGTGCAAAAATCAGTTTCAACGTAATTAATTAATATAAACTTAAAAGCATACTTGAGACATTGACTTTGAATGATATGGTTGCTGATCCAATGTTATTAGTAACTTTCACTGTTACTGTATAGTTTGTGCCAACAACGTCTGATGCCTTGAATGTGAAGGTTCTTGGGTCTGTATCTGTGTCATTCAATTCAGTGATCCATTGGTAAGTGAATTCAGGATTAGCTAAAATGTCTGGTGCAATAGTGACATTCTCACCAGGAGCAACAGTAATGTAATCAAAATATTCAGGTGGATCTAAATACACAAGTAGAATAATTATTCAAGATAATTATAATTCTGAATGAATCGTTTTAAATATATGTGGTACAGGGTTGGCGCCAGCAATTCGTCGGGAAAAAAAATTATATGTATTTTCTACACATTAGTAGACTCTAAAATCGATTAAATAAGCCCTTGAAACCCCTAAATTGTTAAAATTTTCGGGTGCTTCGCCCCCTGGACCACCTTCAAAACATTTTAATCGAAGCTCGACCACGACGCCTACATTGCTTTC
>NW_022755433.1:0-1106 GCF_011630105.1 Anneissia japonica | reverse complement strand
ACGTCATCATGGTCAAAAAGAATGCTTTTTTGGAGCCTTCTCATCTTTCTTTCTTGAAAGATGTAGACACATTGAAAAAGAGGGCGGCAGACTGTATTTCGACACTATCAGACCGATAGTTCGTATACTGTTAAGGCAAAATTCGTGTGGCATTACCAACCAACAGGGGGTTTTAAATTAAACTTTAAAAGGTATAAATTCATGTGCCATTATCGTCGTCAGGCACGTCATTTTAGGTATTCGTACTTGTGCGTTACAATTTTTAAATTGTTAATATCACTTTTCAGATAATTTAAAGCACGTTTCAGGTCATTTTGAATATTCCAAAACTTTCCAAAATTGACGAGCCGTACGCTCATTTCCACGCCCACAGCACGTAATGAAGCTGGAAATTACGTTTCGGTTACATGCGTTGGGTTTGTGACACTGTATTAATACTACCGTGCGCACGGACATTAAGACGTATGTGTACACATTCGTAAGTCCTTAAAATGCTCAAAAGTACTCTTTTCATTTAAAATTTCTTTTAAAATGCTCAAAATTACTCTTTGAATAGAGCATGTTTTAGCATATAATACTTTTCAATCAGAACCGTGCGTGCTTTGTGAGGGTCAAAGTACGGCGGATCACCTAACTCGTCCTCAGTGACGAGTTCAAATCTAGTTTATTCTTCTTTCTTTCTCCCCTTTTCTGTTCGCACGATATCTCAAAAAATGCCACGAGTTACACACAATCGGTGTCAACTAACATTTGGCTTGGTCTGGAATAGTCATGGTAAGCTTTTCAACGCGCTCAGTCATGCGTGACGTCATCTACGCGACATTTTCCGTTTTTACATTCTCGATCATATCAGCGTAACCAATTGCCATTTCGAAATCGTATTAAGTGAGCATTAACTTCGGGTTAATGTTGAATGTACTATACCCTAATTTGACGCGTGCGCTTCATAACGCGCGCGCACGCGTGCGTCAAAATTTTAAAATGCTCGAAATCACTTTTTGACTAAATTAGAGCACGTTTCGGGCTATTTTGAGCATTTCGAAATTTTCCAATACGCGCGCACATTTTCACGCGCGCAGCTCGTACAGAAGCTAGAAATTATGTTT
>NW_022755432.1:0-706 GCF_011630105.1 Anneissia japonica | reverse complement strand
ATACCTAAATGGCCATAACATCTGGAAGGCTTTGCCCAAGGCTCTCACTCATGCTCAAACACACAAGAGCACCTACACGGTCCTAAAACCTCTGTAGAGGCCCAGACCACTAGGAAAAAGTAGATAAAAATAGTAAACATAATCTCCTGAATTAAAATTATAATTAAACAACTAAATACTTAAAAGGACGTAGCTTCTCTGTGATCTGCTCTGCCACTCAACCCCACTAAGGCCTCTACACCCTCGTCGATGAGGGCCAGGCACCTTCTTATAGTAGTATTTAGGGAGTACATGCATGTAACCTTGTATCTCCTAGTACAATTCAATTTGAAAATAAATCATCAAAACACTGTACCCCGTGACACACGATCCAATGCTTCTTGAACTAAACGTTCAGACTCAGCATCTAGGGCACTGGTTGCTTCATCCAATATAAGTATTGATGGATTCTTCAACAAGGCTCTAGCTATTGCAAGTCTGAGAAGAAAATTACATTAAAAAATCAATAAAAAGTATGAGAATTTAATTTTTATAATAAATTCCAGTAAGGGGTAAAATTTCAAAGTACCTTTGTTTCTGGCCTCCGGACACTGTTATCCCTCTCTCACCAACAATGGTGTTGTAACCATCAGGAAATCTTTGAATAAACTCATGAGCATTTGCAAGAACAGCAGCTTCTTGAACCTAAAATAAACCAAAAAAACAA
>NW_022755431.1:0-644 GCF_011630105.1 Anneissia japonica | reverse complement strand
TTTGCCCTACCTGACGTGGAAATGTACCGAATACTCAGTACATTTGAAAACAGCTGCGAAAAAAATCGCAAGTTGTTCTCGGGTGGGACTCGAACCCACGATCTCCAGATCACTAGCCTGGCATCATACCTCTAGACCACCGAGCTTGCGCATGATGGCAAGGGTTGAATTGAGTCCAAGTAAGCAGCGGGTACTGCAGTGTTGATAGTAATTGTTATTGTTGTGATGGAATAGTAGACAATAACTGGATTTGCGTCAGGAGAAACATGTATAGGTGTAATTTTGCCCTACCTGACGTGGAAATGTACCGAATACTCAGTACATTTGAAAACAGCTGCGAAAAAAAAAAATCGCAAGTTGTTCTCGGGTGGGACTCGAACCCACGATCTCCAGATCACTAGCCTGGCATCATACCTCTAGTCCCGGAGCTCAATTGGTAAATTATTATAAAAATTAGGACAAAGATAACTAAATGCACGTTTAAAACATTCCAAATTGACTTTGGGACAAGCTAAGTCACCTCTGGTTGAAGCTCGCGTTCTTATAGCTCGGGCAGGGACTCTAGAAATGTTCTCCACAAAGGTAACTAGGAGCAAAGTTGTTGATAACTTTAAAGGTAAGGCAGCCGACCTGATATCGCACCC
>NW_022755430.1:0-1246 GCF_011630105.1 Anneissia japonica | reverse complement strand
GTTCGGAACTACTTCGCATTGGGTCTATTTCCTCACTGAGCTGCTGGTGAGCATCCTCTACCAGGAGATTTCGTGGCTCTTGCACACACACCCGAGATATTTCATTGTCGTATTCTTCATCATCACTTCCAGAATGATGCAAATCCAATTCATGCTAATAGAAGGTGAAAGTCAAGACAAATTAGCGTTATATATAATTTTTATACTTGCAACGATAAAAAGCAATTGTTTATATAGTCACAGTTTTTACACTAGACAATACGATAACGATTTATCGTGTAAACGGTACAAAAATATTTTGTAAAATCAATTCAATTGATGTCATAATCATGGAAGAACGATGAACTCGTAGTACCTGTAACGAGTCGATGTTATCGCCATTTCAATTGATTGCTCAAACTATTTTTTATTGTATACCGTTAATTCTCGGATAATCGGCGCTCTTGAGTAAGCACTGCATCAAACCTGATTTTTTAGCCAATAAGCGACGAGTGATAGGTAACATGGAAACATGCATGGAAAGCACCACGGAAATAATATGTTTTTGTAAGTGCCTCATTGAAATCGCCAACAAATTATTTTCGAATAAGCGCTTTTTAGATTTTTATCGTTACCGCTGTCGTTGCAAGTATAAACAGCTCTTTACAATTACTAATAAAAGAAATCACTTTGAATCAGCGGTGGTGCCATATTAAATTACTCGACGGGGTGAAGATGAGTCGTCGGAAAATTTTGCGAAAGTATTCCAGGCCCGAATAGGAGTTCCAAAATTATTATTTAATCGAGTTGAATTCTACTAATAGGCCTATGTTAAAACGCATGTACGGTCGCCCTTTAATTAAAGATAGGCAATTATAGACCACCTCCAATTAAATTCCACTGTGGTCCTAAATCATTGGCGATACAGTTAGGCCCAGCCGGCGCCACACCCCCTAAATTAAGATCTGTAGTAAGCGCCAAAGAAAGTATGATTATGGGTCAGTTTCCATTAATCATAATATTCAAAACAGCAGTGGCAACAGAAATTTTTCAAGGGGTCCGACATATCCGACGGAGGAGTCCAAGCCAAGGGGCCGACGGAGCCTTGGTAGTGGCCGGAATATATATAAAAAAAAAAAATTCCATTCTGCAATAATACTTTTTTTTTTAAATCTAAGAGAGTTTTTATTTCTTAAAGGTCAAAATGGATTCGTCTGGAGATATTGGGATTTCTTCCAGTAGATGCCTGGTTTATTTTGTCAGACTT
>NW_022755429.1:0-642 GCF_011630105.1 Anneissia japonica | reverse complement strand
CTGACAACATGAATTACTGCCGTGTATGTAGGATTTAATTAAGGATAACGGCTCTACCAAATGAGTCTGTCGATTATCTATACAAACATAAATTAAAATGCGATATAGCGTCCATAATGTTTCTACTAATAGATGCTAACATTCAGATCTAATAGGACATTTCGACTCAATTCAGACCCATCGTAAATAAAAGTATATTTAACCCTTCGATGCAGTACAACTGGTGAATAAAAATAAGCTTTTTTTTCCGTCGGATAAAGAGCGCGTATTACATTGGTTTCTGTTTCTATGTGTGCGTCAAATACTAGTGCTGTACCCGATTGTGAAATCAATTGCATCCAATTGGGTTTTGAATTTCCAAAGAAAGACGAGTCGTGTGTTTTAAGCTCGTTTAGGGCGACTTGCATTAATACTCGCAGGATTTCTCTTCATTACCGTACCGTTTACAGTTTATATACAGTTATATTCTTTAAATGGAACATTTCTTGTATAATAAATCTCTTCGAAGATCATGTCTTGTCGTTATGCTTAATAAGAAGAAGGTGTATCACATTGATTGCTGTTCCATGTGTCCGCGTCGAGTAGACCCTTAGTGCTGTGCATCAGTCTGCTGGAATCCGGTCCAGGTTTAGTTGAAGCATG
>NW_022755428.1:0-722 GCF_011630105.1 Anneissia japonica | reverse complement strand
ATAATAACAATAACAATAACAATAATAATAATAATAATAATAATAATAATAATAATAATAATAATAATAATAATAATGATAATTCTGTAATAATATAATCATTTCGGCATTACATGTAATTAATCTGGTCTAGTCTGGTAATCAAGAATCTGCAGATTAGTATGCCTGATATTAATAACTAGGCTTAGGCCTCATTTATACATTCATTGTTGCTCTGCCATTGGCAGGTCTTATGGCATCCAGTATTTTAGAGGTGCCTCTTCTCAGCTCTTCTCTTAATTTGAAAATAACTGTCACCATGTTTCATTTGATCAAACGCCCCGAGAAACGCGCTTTTCCCTACTCTCTGTGCTTTCGCCAGAAGGCGTATATTTTTTTTGTAGTTAGGCCTAGGTAATTATGCAAAACCCAGACCTAACTAAAAAATAAAAATTGCCACACTATGTAACTCAAATTAAAATAACACTTTTTACTCGTGCAGCTCAATCAAATATTATGTCATTTTAAACGACCCATTAGTATTAGCATGGTAACATCAATGTATTTTTAAAAATTAGACAGCGACGTTCTCTCAGATCAGATCAGAAGTTGTTGATGACCTTTTGACCTGAATTATGCAATATGAGATTTTCGGGTCGATTCAGTCGAGACGGCCCAAGTGGAGTTTCATGTAAATATTTCGTACGGGAAAAAAATCGCGTACTGGATATCAGCGCATGCTG
>NW_022755427.1:0-688 GCF_011630105.1 Anneissia japonica | reverse complement strand
AAAATATATTCCTTTTATACTCACACTGCAGCAACGACGTCAGCAGCAGCAGCAGCGTCGTTGTCATCGTCGTTGGTGGCGGCTGCGGCTGTAGCGTAATAGCGTCTGGTCGGCAGCGGACATGCGATGCCGTCCAGCATGTCGTTTACGCGAGCATCGACATCGCCGTCGACGAAGCCGGTGGCTAGACTATCGCTGTCCATGGGTAACTCGAGATGGTCGGCAATCTCCTTTACTTTGTCGTTGTACATGGTCGCAAGCGTCAGTGCTTTTTTGTGGTCATCGTCCCCGGCCCTCGAAGGTAGCGTCATCAAGGCATTCTGAAGCGTGTTGATCAGCCTGTGAAAATCTCCTCTCATCTTCAACTCGTTTAGATTCCCGTCTATCGTACTCAACGTTCCGGACATTTTCTCCCACTGTATCTTTTTTCGCATTAGTGTCTTGAGCTCAACTATCATCGTGCCCTCGTCGAATTCGTCATCTCCGTTCATTTCGTCATCTCCCAATCGGTTACGCAACGTTATCATTTCTCTGACGATATCTTGCATCTCGTCTTTGGCGTACTGCTTCTTGGCGTTCAGCAATTGAACCACTCCTTCGATTCTGTTGTTGAACTCGTTCACCTTCACGCATATCTTATCGGAGTCGCGACAGAACACCATCACCTGGTCTTCCTCCTTCTCGAATT
>NW_022755426.1:0-784 GCF_011630105.1 Anneissia japonica | reverse complement strand
TTTACAACTTATGTGCTTTCAGAATTTTTAATAAAAATTGGGGGTCACCTTTCAACCTAAGGAGCCATAACTGATTAAAAATAGGTCTGATTTTAGCATAGTATCACTGTATATCGGCACAAATACGCGCAAAGATACCTAGGTTTGATGCGAATGTACGGTATTGCTATTGGCCAAAAGATGACCGAAAAGAATGGAAATTTGTGGAAACAATGTCAGGAACCAAAAATATGTAAAATAACGTAATTTCTAGCTTTCGTACGTGCTGCGCAAGTAAAAATGCGCGCGCGTAGTGGAAAATTTCAAAAAAAATTGAAATGCTCAAAATGGCCTAAAACGTGCTCTAATTTAGTCAAAAAGTGATTTAGAGCATTTTAAAATGTTAACGCATGCGTACGCGCGCGTAGTGAAGCGCAAGCGTCAAATTAGGGAACAGTACATTCAACATTAACCCGAAGTTAATGCTCACTTAATACGATTTCGAAATGGCAATTGGTTAGGCTGATATGATCGATAATGTAAAAACGCAAAATTGCGCGTAGATGACGTCACGCATGACTGAGCGTGTTGAAAAGCTTACCATGACTATTCCAGACCAATTCAAATATTCGCTGACAGCGATTTTGCGTTACTCGTGGTAGTTTTTGAGATATCGTGCGAACAGAAAAGGGGAGAAAGAAAGAAGAATAAAAAAAAGATGATTTCGTACAATAACAATCGGTGATCCGCTAGTGTAGCGGATCACCAACTAGATTTGAACTCGTCACTGAGGACGAATTCGGTG
>NW_022755425.1:0-533 GCF_011630105.1 Anneissia japonica | reverse complement strand
CTGCATGGTCTAGGAAGTGTACATTTTTTTATGGGGCAAGTTTCCAAGGGCGGGTTTTCTAGGGGCAAGATGACTGCCAAAGAGTGTTGCCAAAGTGCGAGCCAGCGTGTTATTTGATCACAAGTGCGAGACATCGCAAGTATAACCAGCGAGCCATGACGTCACGACAATAGATACGAGACGTTACTCGAGTTGTGCGAGGTATCGGCTGAGATTTTTGGAGTACAATTTAAAAAAAAACTATAGGTCTAGTATTGAATTATTGTGACGTTAAATAGACAATGTTAGCTATCAAGGAGCGACGTTGTTTTTCATTGGGACCTTCGTCCCTTCAACGCTAGGCCTATACCATCCTAGCTAGTCTAGGCCTAGAGTAGGATAAGGCTAGCGCAACATGCGGACGTTGGTACGTGTTGGTTAGTCTACAAACGACGCCTAAAGTAATTGATTTTACCCAGCAGAACGAAAGAAGGAAACTCCGCTTTTCAGTCGTCTTAGCCCCTTGTTTTTTGACAAACAATGAATATTCAGAG
>NW_022755424.1:0-1863 GCF_011630105.1 Anneissia japonica | reverse complement strand
TACCAATAAATCGGTTAAAAAGGCGGCCATTTTGAATTTAAAAATAGAGGCCAGTGACACAAGGAGTGAATGAAAAAACTGGCACCCACTTTTTTCTTGATCAGTAGTGTTTTTAGAGTTGTTTTAACATAATTGCCAAGAATCTACCCAAAATGTTGCTTTTTCTACATAAGACAACAGACTATTAGTGCGTTTTTCCTACCATTCTCTGCTCCTACTGACTGTACCATGTACTGCGATTTTCAATTGACGGTTAGGCCTACTTGGCTATTTGAAATAATAATTTTCATGAAAGGTAAGCTGACATATTCTTTAAAATAAGTATATTGTATCCTACTATAATATTAATTAAAATGTTATAACCAAGGCCATGCAAAGAAAAAGCAAACAATTAATACTTCTGACGCGTGGATTGAGGGTATAAATTTTGTGGCTCTAGTCGTTGTAAAGTGAAGGTACATACACATCGAGTGACAGTTTTTAGACTATTTAAACAACACAGTTTGCTATATAAATCGTCCTATAGTGACCAATGCGTTAGTTATTCTAAAAACATACTTTTAACGAATTTCCCTATTACTTTAACACACACAAAAAAAAATATGTGCCATACTTTTAATTTCCCAAGCTTTCAACTCAATATACCACTCACTGATTACAGACAAATGTCGTCATAATGAAGACTCTGATAGTGGCCTAATGTTGATGCAAATTCTCCTGTACATTCTAGTAAACATTTACATCATTGTTCCGCTTACCATTTAAATTAAATATCATTTTTGTAGTGGTATGCCTTTGAATCGACTTAAAAATACACTGTTTAAACCTGCCAGTTTTGGTTGCCTTAATTAATGACATGGCTCTGTTGTAGAATAAAGGGTGCTATCAGGGGGCCCTCTAGGCCTCTTTGGACTCGGTTCCTGGGGCCAGTGGCGTCGAGAGTGGGTCAGGGGTTCGCTGCCCCGGGGCCCGGGTCTATTGGGGGGCCCGGACCAAGAATCCAATATGAAAAATGTTCGGGGTAAGAACAAAATCTCCATAGGGCCCGAGCACAAGCCAGGATGAAAATTTTTTGTCAGATTTAGGAGGAGACTTAATTTGGGGAGCGGCCGAGTGGGGGGTCCCAAGTGAATGGGGGCCCCATGTGAGGTGTTGCCCCGGGGCCCTTACTGGCTCTCGACGCCACTGCCTGGGGCCTGAGAGCTAATTAGCATCACGCAACTGGCTGTAAGAATCCCAAGCGATGCCAAAACGAAGTCAACTTTGTCGACAGCCCCTTTAGATATGTTTCATTCCATTGATTATCGCAAAATGATTTTTTTAAATACTGTTAGGTCTAATGTAATCAAGTTTTTACAATATTATTATTAAAAACTATCATTATCAATAATTGAAGGTACCATAATTTGCAAGAGTGAGTGTGTATAATTTTATTCTTTTATCGGAATCAATCGCGACGTTAACATACTACAGATTAAGCGAGCGCACCCTCTAGTGTGTTAACGCCATTCAGATTCATTGACCAGTTTTTAAGTTATAATTTATTTTATTTTATTCATTTGGCATGACGGCTCAGGAGTCACAAAAGCGGAAAATCCACTGTCGCATGAAGGACGTGAGGCTCCCAAAATAAGGTCTAGGACGTTTCGTTTTCAGGGTCTCCACATGCACACCCTTCTCCGGAAAGTCACCAAAGTTGCATACTTTTTCCTTGGCCATGACAAACATTACAAAAGTTTTTTTTTTCAGATGCTTTTATTACTTTTTAAGATATCTAGGTCTAGGGAGTTTCCTTTAAATGACCCTCATATCCACACACCTTACTCAGGATCTTCACCAAATATTAATAATTTAGTTCATCAT
>NW_022755423.1:0-639 GCF_011630105.1 Anneissia japonica | reverse complement strand
TTTTTCTGAAATGGTACGAAAATTCCTGTAATTTTAAGATCATCCTAAACCAAAAAGCCAAACTGGATTTTTGCCGATTTTTTTTCTAATGTAACAATATCTCTTCTCTACTCCGATCCAGTTTGGACCTGTTTTGCTTTGACTTACCACATTGTTGCTGTTCCAAAAGGCACATATAAGCGAAGTTCAACGGATTATTCATGCAAGTGTAAAGCAAACAAACAACTATACTACCGGAAATACAGTCTGCGATTGTTCAGTAAAAACCCCCACACGTCACTGAATTCAATATTATGATGGCAAACAATCGCATTCACCTCATAATCTCATTATTAGACCGACATTGATCAGGAATGTGTTATACCATGGGGGTATATGTTATACATGGCGGACGTAACGTAGAATGAATTCTCAAATTGGAGAGTGACTGGGATTATTAAAACTGATATGATGGAACCAGATCGAAAGCGGTAAGCAGGTAGTATTGGATACATAGTAATGATCAGAACTTATGTTTGCAGTTAGGTCATGATAAACTACGCCTGTGATCTGCAGCGTATATACTACTAATGTGATTAAATCTTCATTTATGACTATGAAGGATGGCTCCAGTATTCAGTACAATCAAGTAGGCCTTGT
>NW_022755422.1:0-978 GCF_011630105.1 Anneissia japonica | reverse complement strand
AAAGTCATTAAAAGACACCATAGAAGTCGGGGAAAGCTCATTTCCCGCCACCTAGGAATCAAAATTTTCCCGGGGAAGAACCACAGGACCTCCCCACCCCCCACCTTTCTTTTTGGGATTTATCGATTCATGGAAAAATTACGTATGCAATTTACTCAATCTTTTTTTTATGTATGTATACACACATAAGGCCTATTTACTGTAATAACAATGGGAAAAAACTTATCTGACCGTTTTCAAGAGTGGAAAACCTTGAATTTTGAAAAACTTAATTACTTTTAAGTTCTTCAAAATTCAAGGTGTTCCCCTCTTGAAAATTATTATAATGAATCAATGAACCCAGGGAAAGGGATGTTCGAGTTCTTCCCGGGAAAATGTTGATTTCTAAATGGCAATGAGATTTCCCGACTTCTGAAGTATTTTTTAATGACTTTAATTTAAAAGACACCTCAGAAGTCGGGAAAGCTCATTTCCCGCCTTCTAGGAATTTTCCTGGGGAAGAACCCCCGGACCCCCCTTTCTTTTTGGGATTCATCGATTCATGGAAAATTCGTATATGCAACTACTTATTTTTTTTTTTAATTGATATGTATGCATTCACACATAAGCCCTATTTACTGTAATAACAATGGGAAAAAATTACCAGACCGTTTTCAAGATGGGAAAACCTTGAATTTTGAAGAACATAAAAGTAATTAAAAGACACCTCAGAAGTCGGGAAACCTCATTTCCCGCCATCTAGAAATCAAAATTTTCCCTGGGGAGGAATGTTGACCCCACCACCTAGATTTGATTCCAGATCTGCATGATTCATATTCCCATTCATCTTATAAACAGTGGCGTAACAGGCGGGGCAGGGGCAGACTGACGGTTTTTACCGGGCTGACCAAGCCGTCGTACCGGGCTGGGTAAAAAGAGAAAAGAAAGAGGGGAGAGGGAGGGAAAGAGAAAGAAGGGGAAAGAAAGAGAAAGGAAAAA
>NW_022755421.1:0-1755 GCF_011630105.1 Anneissia japonica | reverse complement strand
ATGAATTTGTCCACAATGATACAGCCTAAATCTATACATTAAATGTGTGTCCAATGTTTATATTGCTTCTTGATAGATATAGTCCACGGTTGCATAGAATAACACCATTTAATGGATTTATCCACGATGAGACAGCATAAATCTATACACTAAGTGTGTGTCCAATTTTTAATACTGTTTCTCAATCGATATAGTCCACGGTTGCATAAAATAACACCATACAGTTAATTAATTTGTCCACAATGAGACAGCATAAATCTATACGTTAAATCTGTGTCCATTTTAAATATTGTTTCTTACTCGATATAATCCAGGTTGCATAGTATAACACCATATTTTTAATGGATTTGCCCACGATGAGACAGCCTAAATCTATACACTAAATGTGTTTCAATTTTTAATGTTTTTTAAGCGATATTATCCGCGGATGCATAGAACTACACCACAGGCCTACAGCTAATGAATTTTCCACAATGATACAGCCTAAATCTATAAATTAAATGTGTGTCCATTTTTGATATTGTTTCTTAATAGATATAGTCCACGGTTGCATAGAATAACACCATTTAATGGATTTGTCTACGATGTGACAGCCTAAATCTATACACTAAGTGTGTGTCCAATTTTTAATACTGTTTCTTAATCGATATAGTCCGCGGTTGCATAGAATAACACCATTTAATGGATTTGTCCACGATGTGACAGCCTAAATCTATACACTAGATGTGTGTGTCCAATTTTTAATACTGTTTATCAATCGATATAGTCCGCGGTTGCATAGAATAACTCCCACGCAGTTAATGAATTTGTCCACAATGAGACAGCCTAAATATGTACGTTAAATCCGTGTCCATTTTTAATATTGTTTCTTAATCGATATAGTCCACGGTTGCATAGTATAACACCATACATTTAATGGATTTGTCCACGATGAGACAGCCTAAATCTATACACTAAATGTGTGTCAAATTTTAATAGGCCTACTGTTTCTTAATCGATACAGTCCGCGGTTGCGTAGTCCACAATGATACAGCGTATCTATACATTAAATGTGTGTCCATTTTGATATTATTTCTTAATATAGTCCACGTTTTCATAGAATAACACATTTTAATGGATTTGTCCACGATGAGAGAGCCTAAATCTATACACTAAGTGTGTGTCCAGTTTTTAATACTGTTTCTCAATCGATATAGTCCGCGGTTGCATAAAATAACACCATACAGTTAATGAATTTGTCCACAATGAGACAGCCTAAATCTATACTTTAAATCAGTGTCCAATTTTAATATTGTTTCTTAATTGATATAGTCCACGGTTGCATAGATTAACACCATACAGTTAATGAATTTGTCCACGGTAGAATAATAACACCATTTAATGGATTTGTCCACGATGAGACAGCCTAAATCTATACACTAAGTATGTGTCCAATTTTTAATATTGTTTCTCAATCGATATAGTCCGCGGTTGCATAGAATAACACCATACAGTTAATGAATTAGTCCACAATGATACAGCGTATCTATACATTAAATGTGTGTCAGTTTGTATCACAATGAGACAGCCTAAATCTATACCTTAAATATGTGTCCTTTATTCTGACGATGACGTAATTAATGTAAAAGTATTGAATCAAACACGATGCCGTGTATTTCATTTTTTGGAGTATGCACTATACATTCTTAATTTAAATTAATCAGTGGACCTTTCGCTAAATGTGTTTCCATTTTTACTAGTGTTTCTTTAATTGAT
>NW_022755420.1:0-1295 GCF_011630105.1 Anneissia japonica | reverse complement strand
GAGTTATTGAATATAATTCGAAATAAATATCGTGATCGACCACATGACGAGTATTATATAAAAAAAGATTGTGAAAACCATATCTATAATAATAATAATAATAATAATAATAATAATAATAATAATAATAATAATAATAATAATAATAATAATAGATGGATTTATATAGCGCAAATAAACGAGGTCTCTATGCACTAGACAATAATGAAGTCAAGAACACAAAGAAAAAAGCCGGGAAAAAAAACCAAAAAACACCAAGCTAGCACCCAAACCGAAGTATGTTGTTACACCATCACCGCCAACCGGAGATCTGTGTTTATGTACTCCGGTTAGCATCGGTTAAGTCTTGATCTTTTCTGGGATCAGGTGCCTCCTAACCTGGAACAAACAACACTAGCTAGCAAGGTGAAACAGAGAAAAAGAAAAAAAAAGAAGAAAACAGTAGCTATAAAGAGGCAAATAGAAAGGTTTTGAGTCGCTTTTTAAAGATGTGAATTGACGCTTTAAAGATGTGAATTAACGCTTATTCACGGTCTTCAACGGGTAGTGCATTCCACATTTTTGGAGCCGCAACACGAAATGATCTCTCACCATATGTTTTCAAACGGCATCCAGGATCAAACAAAGTTGATGAACTTGTAGTTGATCGGAGTGCTCGGGAACAAGTGGATGAGCGTAGCCTGAGAAGATCTTGCATGTACGTGGGTAATAGGTTATGAAGCGATTTGTACACAAGAAGAAGAATTTTGAAGTTGATACGCTGTCGAACTGGAAGCCAATGTAGGTTTTGAGTATTGGCGTGATGTTCTGTGACTTTGGGGTGAGCTTAATTAGACGTGCGGCCGAGTTAAGATGTAGTTGTAATTTTTTTTATAAGAGTATCTGGAAACCCAAATAGGATATCATTGCAATAGTCAAGTTTTGAAGTTATAAGAGCATGAACAAGTTTTTTAGGTGCGTCTTCGTTCAGGAAGCTTCTGGTTTGCCTAATATTACGGATGTGATAATTGACAGATTTACAAACGTTACATTATCAGTGTAATGACGATTGATTCCATACAAAGAATGTTTAACTTTACAAATAATTAATTTCACGCCATTTTATCCTGTTCACACAATACCGTAAAACATTGATAGCAATGAATTTATATGCATGTAAAAGGAGCATCATAATGTCGGTTACATACTGATTTTAGCTCAATTATCGGTTACAAACAATATCTAATACTGTAATAACAAATATAACGATATCGGTAATTAATGGTGATTGTAATAACAATAGCAATGATGATGAC
>NW_022755419.1:201-1078 GCF_011630105.1 Anneissia japonica | reverse complement strand
TACTGTTTATTGTACTTGATAATACATAATACTGTGTGAATTCCAAGATTTTTTTTACCTTGTTTTGCAAACATGGCACTCACAGATGATTATTTCAACTAAAAATATACTTTCTTTTGGCTCAGAAAAGAAAATTCTGTACTGTTTTTCTATATTTTTTATTCCAACTTCCATTGTCATATCATCTGATAAAAGCACTTACTATATCCCCAGAATTAAAGCCCCATTCCCGGCAAAATTTCAGTTTTTAAGAAAAATCTAATTTTTGTATAATGTTATAAAGATTTATAAATATATTACGGAATTGCTAGTTTAACTGAATTTAGACATTCCTAAGAATGAAAAAAATGTAAAATAAGACTGAAATTTGATTTTTTGTGTTCCACACAAAAAATAAATGCGGATGAATTTTTCATGTTGATTTTCGATAGGTCGTGAGAAGAAATATCGTAGGCGCCGAAAACATTAGCCTATCCAACGCTGCTGGCTAGGCCTAGCCTTACCTCGATTTAGGTTCTGTTATCACACATAAAAACGGCCGACATGATATTTTCCGTTGTAGTATTGACACTGTCTCTTATACACATCTAGATGTGTATAAGAGACAGNNCTGTCTCTTTTACACATCGATTTTGACACTTAAACAAACATATCTCAGCCTAACCGAACGACCGCATTGTGCGAGATGCGAAGTACAAAAAGTAATCTCATTAGAGAGGGCGCTCTTTATTGACTGTATAAAGTATACATAAAAGTGAGAGTATTCAAGTGGATGCGATCTACAACCTCTGAATTTGCCTAGTAACGATGAATTCGTCGAGAAAATGGTAATATTTTATGAGAAATAGTCTGTATTTCTCATTTTTTTTATTCTTTT
>NW_022755419.1:0-178 GCF_011630105.1 Anneissia japonica | reverse complement strand
TAAAACTAAAATTCATGCCAATATTTTTCCATGATTTATAATAATTGGAGTAATGCAAATGCATATTTTCTAAAAAAAGTCATTTTTAGTGAAATTTTGCCGGGAATGGGGCTTTAAATATTCAGAATTTCTCAAAGAATTTCATCTGGCTTCAACAATAATGAATAAAGTATTTGTT
>NW_022755418.1:0-1906 GCF_011630105.1 Anneissia japonica | reverse complement strand
GAACAATCCTGTCTAAGTTCGTGTGGGAATCGAACACACAACCTCCATGTTTGCTATTCATTATCCACCATCAACTGAACTGCCTTAAAAAAAAAAAAAAAGTTGGTTCGTGTGGGAATCAAACACACAACCTCCAGGTTTGCTATTATCCACCATCAACTAAATTAACACCAGGTTTCCCGTAACATATTAGTCTATTTTTTTTCTATTTTTTTTCGATTAGTCTATTTTTCAAACATTTTTGTCTATTTAAAAAAAAGTGCGTAAGTTATGGAGATGGTAACAATAAAAAATCGATTATAAATTTAATTCTACATTTTTAGACAAAAAATAAACCCTCGTGGCCAACAGCCCATTTTTTACACCATGACCTTGCGTAATATTAACCTGCAGTGTATATATACAAAGAATTTTTTCTATTAGGATTAGAGTTGACTAACTGGTACTTGGTGTGGTACTAGGTTTATCGCATATATGGCTTAGGGGCCGCGGTTTACCTCCCTCCGTTTAGTCATGCTGGATCAGGGGTAGTAAACCCGGCGATCGTGGGTTCGATTCCCACACGGGGCAAGTTTTTTTTTAATTTTTAAAAATTTATTTTAATTTTTTAATTTTTTTTTTGAAGGTCGTGGGTTCAATTTCCACACGAGCCAGTTTTTATTTTTTAATTAAAAAATTTTTTTTTTAAGGCAGTTTATTTGATGGTGGATAATGAATAGCAAACATGGAGGTTGTGTATTCGATTCCCACACGAAAATAACAACAAACAACTGGCTCCTGTGTAATTCATGTTGAGCCAACTGCAGTCGAAAGGTTACAATCTTTTCAGAGATAAGCTGGAAGGAAGTTTTAGACAGTGCCCATCAGTGGAAGGATTTTAATACTGAGGAATGGAAGTTAGCGAAGTCCTTGGCTTGCTTAACCGTTTTTCTTCGATCGTTGCTTCCAACCGTCTAGGCGCGTCTAGCCTAAAGAGGGCCTACATAGCAGGTCGAGATCCATGAAAAGTCGTATATAAAGATGTGGGTTACCCACATCTTTATATTTGCACAAGTAATTAAAATTGTTCATTGAGCAGATTAATCACACTGATAAACAATTGTACTACATTCGGCTAATGCGTATTAACTTCTATTTAGAGACATAATTTCATTATTTTCTTTCCAAAAATCTTAATAAACGTTAACTAGCACCTCATATCGACATTTGAATGGTGAAAATCAGCTCAGTATAACCCATTTTACCGAGCACAAATTTTAAGTTAATAGAACATACTGCTGTTACATCTTCTAGTTTTCTCCCACCGTTGTATTTAGGTACACGCTACAGTACACACAATGAGCCTACAACTTTGCGTAGCAGAGCTCCGCACGAGTGATTCAGCCCACATCTTTATATGTCTGAGTTAACGCATGAATGGATTCATGGACCTTCTCAGGAATTTTTCCTACCCCACATCTTTATATCTAATTTTGCTGAGAGTTCCGCTTGAACAATTTCCTGGACATTTTGGTATCTGCGCATGACATGCTTCTATTGCAGGATTTATAATGTGTTGAGAAGCATAATCTAGGAAGAGAAGCCGGCAGCTGACTCTCCGGAGTTTTAGAAGTTATTTTATTTTTTATTTTTTATTTTTATTGTTATATTATTTTGCTTTTTAAGCTGCTGGCACCTAGCTATTGCAGTCTTGCTTGATTTATTATTGCCTTTTTTTTTTTTATCTTTAGTCTTGGTTGATTTTTATTGCCTTTTTTTTTTTATCTTAAAACAAATGAATGATTGTTAGATAGGATAATTTATATGAAAGGATGGTGGTGGTGGTGCTGTTCTTTCTATTTGTAAACGGAGACCTGCATACGAAAATTGAAAATTCAAAACAGAACCATTTATATTTTACGCATAT
>NW_022755417.1:0-849 GCF_011630105.1 Anneissia japonica | reverse complement strand
TTTCAGCGAAGTGCTTCTGGTGGGGGGGGGGGGGACTTAGAAGCAACCCTCTACTCATTGGCCATAATGCACACCGAACCAACGACTTTAATGTCTCTTACCAGAAAACGATTTGCTACAGAAACTTGCATTTTAGCCCTCCAGAGAGGCGGATGAAATTAAACCGGGGGAACCATAGGTGTTATGAAGATGGTTCACATAGTATGGCAGTATGTTCAGCGCATACACAGTTGCTACCACCAATTTATAAGCCAACTGAGCTAAGTTGCTCCCATGATGACGTTGATGGTGAAAAAGACAACACATCAGTGGTGTTTATGATGATGACGCGTCGATGATGATGAAGAACACGATGGTTATAATGATAATTGATTGGTGATTGTGATGCTGATGGCAGGTGCCGCACTAGCGTGGGTCACCCCCACCCCCGTCGGGGACCACTGGACCCCCGCTTGGACCCCCTGACAGGGAACTTCCAGAAAGGCCGTAGGGGAAAAACCAAATCTTGAGCACCGAAAGTACAATTCAAACATGCCAATACTAAGCTGTCAAATTTTAGGGATTAAAAACTGTTTAGTGCTAGCAATACTACCCGGTTATGTGCGACGTGATGTATACTATTACGATCGTCTGGGTTACAGTGGCGGCGACACCTCTTCTTCGACAGGGGGCCTAGTAGGCCTACCTCCGACAGGGGGTTAGTACCCACGACAGGGGGACTCTTATAACTTGCATGGTTTTCTATCAAATTACCATTTTTAAATAAAGAACCCTATAATTAACGCATAATGTTATTATTAAAAAAAAAAATCCCCAACAAATTCATTTTTCACCGACCGGGGGGGGGGG
>NW_022755416.1:0-1097 GCF_011630105.1 Anneissia japonica | reverse complement strand
TTTTGAAATTTCAGTGCATATTATGTTTTGTGCTACACATCAAACTGGACAATAATTCCTCACAAGAGCTATCCAGCAAAGATGCTTATCTACAAAGACATTTACAAAGACGTCCTTTAAAAGAAATCTTACAGCGAAGGAGCTTACGAGATGTACCAAAGTAAACATAGGACAACTCTGGTGAATAGCTTCCCATTCTCTCAATGTTTTAACTGAGAGCTATTTCTGTTCTCTATGAGGTACCTTAATTGGAGGAGCGTGTGTCCATCAGAAACACATATCATGACAGCTGCCTATTATTATTATTATTATTATTATTATTATTATTATTATTATTATTATTATTATTATTATTATTATTATTATTATTATTATTTATTATTATTTTGTACATACATATAGGCCTATATATATATATATATATATATATGTTTTAGAGCGCTTTATAAAGGCCTATACTTTGCCTTATATATATTATATATATATATATATAATATATATATACAAGTGATATAATAAGTAATTTCTCGGATCCAGGTGTACAGGGTAAATTCGCAGGTACCTTCTCTCGCAGACAATTTGTAAACATTGTCTTATTTATTAACAATTGATTATACACTAACTTGGAGCAAAGTTTACACCGTCCAGCTCCAATCGGCCTGACGCTTAGAGGGAGATCGGATAGGCTGCTGTCTGAATCGAAAGTTAGGATAGTTCGGTGGAGTTAGTATTTTTTTTCCGACATGGGATGGTTTATGGTGTTACCTCATATCCTGATTGACGTTTTGATTCCTAAATATGACTAGAATCGTCGTTTGCAATTCTCGCTTTTTTTAATTTGCTGCGAAATACATTTGGAACTTTGTTTCGGATTTCTTCGCTACTGATTTCACATCCTGCGTTTATTTGCATATACGTATACTATTCGCTATTTGTTCTCACGTGAATAGTTTTAAGCTAGTTAAGTTTCCACATTTATTGTCCCCTATTCGTCATCCCCTTTCTATGATAGAGGGTTAGTAGTGTTTACGTAATAGAAAGGATTTTTGTAGTTTTCCTTTATGGTTCCATAACTACCGACTGAGCAACGTGTAACA
>NW_022755415.1:0-793 GCF_011630105.1 Anneissia japonica | reverse complement strand
TACATGGATATGTATATATATATATATACTGTATGCACGTAATGTGTATTATGAACATTATTTGTGTGGGGAGGGTGAGGGATGTTTATGATTTATTTAAACTCTAAATTGTATTTTCTTTAGTTAAGTTCTTTCATTAATTTAGCTTTAAGTTGTTGTTTTCCTCTTTGTTCATTAGTTTGACTGCACCACTTTCTTGTGTGCGGCTGCCACTGTTGTAAAAGTGTAATGTCAAATAAATATAATTATTATTTTATATCAACAAATAATAGAAAAGTTATTGTGATAATCATTAATGAATTTAAGACTAATGTCACCATATTCAATATTGGCTTCTAGACATCTACAAAATTGTTATATTCAATACAATCATGATCTGAACACAAAACATATTGGCATACTTTTTAAAGATTGTAGACCACAACAAGAAACTTGAATTCCTACTCTGTTTGATGTGTATGCCTATTGTACTATGAATATTTCTAAAAAGACTACAACATACCTTCAAATACAAATATATTTATATCTTATTCTAATCACTCTGGTTGAGATTATATTGGATTATTACTATGAATATATATTCTCTTTATTTAGTACAACGATTATTCTGGTTTCTAGGCTGCCGCCTCTGGATGGAGAATTTGGTATAACACCGGGCAAGGTTTTGCAGCCTCACCATGAGAGTTTTAAACATTTTTTTCTTTTTCGTTTGTTTCTCTAAAGCTAACTCATTATCGAATGGAAATCAGTTTGGTTATCATTGTACTTCTTTCTTTGACAAATAGAATGAAAT
>NW_022755414.1:0-587 GCF_011630105.1 Anneissia japonica | reverse complement strand
TCGTTGAAGTCGATAACATTCGCCCAATCTTGTTTGAGTATTATGAATACAACATCACGAACAAAAAATTGTGCGACGGAAACAATATCTGCTGATCAAATATATGTTCGTAATTCTAATGGTACAAGGATTCTCAAGAATAAAAATGAATCGATTTACATTCCGGATGACGACTACACTATAGAAATAGCGTACACTAAAAAAAATGACTCAACAGTATGTGTGACTGTGAGTGTAGACCCTTGTGTTGATTCTTCAAATCAGTCTTGCCCATTAATCGAGCTCGATCTTGACTCATTTGTAATGCACACCGATAACACCACCCTAGTGCACGAAGCAACTGGTAAAATGTTTCCTGCTGGTGAATATAGTATAACCACGAATGGTAGCGTTCTGGTTTGTTCATTTTTTAGTCAAACTGCAGAACTGAATGAAATAGTTATCTTTATGTATTCTGGCACATTACAAATTGTGAACTTGATTGGAGTCATCCTTTCTCTTCTCGGCTTGTTCCTTACTTTAGCAATACGATGTGTTTTCCATGAGCTTCGAACCCATTCGGGGAAGATCATTATGAACTTGTCCTT
>NW_022755413.1:0-781 GCF_011630105.1 Anneissia japonica | reverse complement strand
AAAACAAATCTAAACCAAGAACTACATTAACTAATGATTGCATAAAAGTCCTTACTTTTATTCAGCAGAAATATCCAATACCAACAATTATATTATTAATGATTACGGATCGCCGGAAGAATTTTTCTTGCCTACAGTACGGAATACGAATTATCGTTTTCTGTTGATGTCTACGCTAAATTCAATGTACTTTACATGTAAGAAATTAATGTATGCTAGCTTCATAAAATGGAAATGATTTATTTACGAGTTAAAGTGTTGAAATATTAAACGAGAATTTACCCAACTAACCCGTAACTTAACCCTAACGTTCCCTAGCTTTTCCCCGAATTTAATTTTAAAAAAAATACTACCAGAAACATGCTAATTTTCACTTTCTGCTGATGACTAAACTAACACAAATTTACTTTTCTATGTCCATAAATGAATAGAGTTTCGCATCTTTAAAAGTAAAAAGTATATTTTGAGGTAATTGGTTGAAATTTTGTGATTAAAAATTTCATTTTAGGTGTAATCAATTACAACAGTCCCTTAACAGACACTCCTCTGCTTCTCCATCCACGTGTACATGGCCGCGTCTACTTTATCGAAGACTGGTGTTTTCACATACCAAAATTTTCTTGCTTCAGTAGGGTTTTCGTTTGTTGAAATGTGTCTTTGTATTTTCTCTCTGTTTTTCCATATGGTCGCTACCGTAGACTTCGAAAGTCCAAAATGTTTTCCAATCGCTAAATTGGACTCTTGGTTCTCATAGGCTTTTATTACGCTCCGTTTCGTATCA
>NW_022755412.1:0-922 GCF_011630105.1 Anneissia japonica | reverse complement strand
GCTAACACCAGGCGCGTAACAGGGGTCTTGGGTCAGAGTGGGTATTTATTTTTTTAATTTTTTAAATTTTTTATTTCCAACCATCTTTAAAGAGGGTAACCCTTCTAGTTTAGCCCAGTAGGTTAACTGATATTCAGGGGCCCTCTTTAATAAAATTAAAGAACAGTACAAACAACATCATTACAACATAATAATAATAATAATAATAATAATAACATACAATCCTCATATCCCGGTTAGTAATTTACCATACCCACCCCACCCCACTCCCCTTATAGACAACAATACGACATGGCGCTTATTTTATTTATAATATAGGCCACACACGTGTGTTTGAAACTAAATATAAGCATTTTCATCATGGTTTTATTTATTACAAACATATTCTTTCACCATCTATACACATTGAGGCCCTTCTTTTAGGTTAAAATGATCTATCTTAAATTTGTCTTTCTTCAGTTTGGGACTATATGTGTTTAAATAACTTAAAAGGATAAAACTAAACAACCCTAAAAAATGCGCGCCAAGCGCGCAAAATATTTTTGTGTTTTTAATTCTAATTTCATCGGAATTGATGAAAACTCCCTAAAATGTGCAATTTATAGAGGAAATTGGCCTACCGTAACAAGAAATTCGCGCAAAGAATTTGAGAATTTTAGGCACTTTCAGAGGATGCATTTGTCAAGGGGTGGAGAAAGATTTTCCAAAGATGGATATTTTCCCCTTGTCCCCCGGTGTTTTAAATTCTAATTTCATTGAATTGATCAAAACTACATAAATGTGCAATTTTTAGAGGAAATTGGGCCATGTTAACAAGAAATGCGCGCGAAATTTGAGGTTTTTAGGCACTTTCAGGTGATGAAAGGGCATTTATAAAGGGGTGGGGAAGATTTTTCAAAGATAGATATTTTCCCCTTGTCCC
>NW_022755411.1:0-842 GCF_011630105.1 Anneissia japonica | reverse complement strand
ACATATACTAATTTGAACATAATAACTGGTATTAATATGGTTCTGCTTTTGTGTCGGAGTCACATATAAACATAAAATGCAAGAAAAAGTCTCAATGATAAATTAAGTAATAAACGAAGTGATGGGAATTTGAATGTTTTTGTCGAATAATGGTTCAATGATTTATATTTAATGTAATTATTCCATTTATATCGCAGAAAAATAAATAATTATTCATAAATGTGTATTCTCCGTCATCATCGTTCTCCTCATCTTCATCATCATATTCACCTGAAATGTAAAAAAGTATTTATTTAATAGTTAATAACATATTTATAACAATGTAATAATTTAATGGCATACACCATTATTATCGGTGGCTGTTATCTTAACGTCATAGCTGTATATTTATTAAATTAAAGTGTAACATTATTTAATTAATTTACAATGTTAAATTTGTAATATATATCTGTATATAATATATATCTATATACAGCATATATATCTATATACAGCATATATATTATATATATATAATATATATATATAATATATGTATATATATGTATATATAAATGTATATATATATATATGTATATATATAATATAATATAATCATCAAAGGTACATATACAGTGTTTAATAAAAACATGATGGAATATCCAGTGGAAAAGCAGAAGCGGCCGTGTAGCGATTGTATGGAAACCAAGGTTAAGAGAAGGCACCCGGATTCGTCTGCAACGCAATGGGCAAATTTAAACGAGATTCATCCTTTCTAACAACTTTTGGTGACTGTCGCCCCATACAAAAAAGTTCTATAGAGCTCTATAGAATTCTATAGAACTTTATATAGAGTTCTATGT
>NW_022755410.1:0-1171 GCF_011630105.1 Anneissia japonica | reverse complement strand
CTATCAAATATACTTGCCTTCCCTCACCATACACTCAGGTCCCTAATGCACATGAACAGTTGGAGGAAAATGCATAGAAATTTATCTGCAAGATCACACAATGTTTAGTTTATATTATCCCAAATTTTGTACTGGCATTTGCAATTACAGAAAGGAGCATTCCTATGCAACCAAGGTAATTTCCAGAAAAAAATTGTACAATTTTTGCTCCTGAAGGACAAACAGTTTATTTGCCTTAATTTCATATAAGATGACAAGAGTCACGGTGGCCGAGTGGTTAAGGCGTTGGACTGTAAATCCAATGGAGTTTCTCCGCGCAGGTTCGATTCCTGTCCGTGACGTACAATTTTTTGACAAACCTTGTTAATTGTTTGCCTAATTATCTGTTAAAATTAACACTTTTTTGAAGATGAAGTCTTCTGCTGGTAATCTATGTATTTTCATTATAAATATAATATGGTCACACAATATTTTCTAAATACAGTAGGCCCTATGCAAAATGCTGGGATTTTCCCAGAACTCTTTCAAAAATTACTTGTCATCACCGTTGTTGAGTTAATCTGACCATCCAAAACAAAATATTTAAAAAAAACAAAATATTTTTTATTCTTTATTCAAATACACGTCAAAATCGCAGCCAAGGCTGAATTAATTGATATTGCCAAAATATGGCAAGTAGGCAAATATAAAAAACATAAAAACATCAATCAAATACACAAATATACCACTCACTGCACTGGGTCTATAATAATAAATAAGTACAGCACTGTCAAATCCATTATCTTTGGATTAATGTACATTCTCATCTCCTAAGACCTGAAATAACTAGTCTACCTATTCATCAAGCTAGGCCTAGGTTAGTGAAGGAAGGTCTTGCCAATTGTTTGTTTAGATACATCACAAGGCCTAGAGGGCCTAGGCCTAGTAGTAGTAGGCCTAAAGTAACCCAGCCTAGCCTAGCCAAGTTGAAATGGTGGAAGAAAAAAAATATAAAAAATAGGACGTAATTACAAGTAAATAACATTATAAAGTGGAATTATTACAACAATATCGAAAAATAAGTTTACAAACCAACCTTATGATTTCCTAATAGTTGTCATAAAATACTTGCATTTATATATTAAATACATTTTGTTTACGGAATGAAACAACTTCTCTTTCTTCTTCCCGG
>NW_022755409.1:0-503 GCF_011630105.1 Anneissia japonica | reverse complement strand
CACCCCTAAATCCCCTCGTACTGTGCATGTACGTCCGCTGCATCCCAAAACAGCTTCTATTTAAATGTACAGGTCTACAGTTAAAATGTAGATAGCCAAATGCGCAAAAAAAAAATAATTGTAACATGTAACAAAACGAATGGACGCGCGATCGTCATTCCATAGCGTCGTGATACAGTTGAGGTTGTATTGTCTGTTGATCACCCAACCTCTTCTCTCTGCACAAAATATCGCTTAACAAAATAATACTGTACTTCTTCTGTAGTGCGTTTCACAAGATTATTTTATTACGAATTTGGGCAAAATGGTAATAACATGTTAAATTCCTCTATCCGTTACAATAAGTTTTTACCAACACTTGAATGCAGTCAATACCAACAACTTCAGCTAAATGAAAAGAAATTACCATGTTATTTATTCTCCACAATAAGAATAATTGAGTAGCAATTGATAATACAGTAGTTTTCATTTGATTTATTTGCATCTCAATAGAATAATATAAA
>NW_022755408.1:0-545 GCF_011630105.1 Anneissia japonica | reverse complement strand
ATAAATGAAGATACTGTACATGCATAATTGATAGGTAGACATTCCGATTTATCAATTAACAGTACTCACGTTCGAGATTCATTACTTTATTTCTTGATTCAGAAATCATTGTAATGCTTTCTTACTTCAGCTATCACAATTAATTTAAGTTTCAATTGTTGCAAGCATTTTACCTTTATCTTAAAATGTGCCTTGACTAATGATGTCTTTTAACTGACCCTCATCAGTCCACATCTTTCATTTAATATATTTTATATTTAACTGTTGGCTAAATACCTCTTTACTAACCCTTTTCATAACATATTTGCATATTTTTACACTTCACTTAAGTGCACGAATATATACATAAAAATAGTTTTTATAAGACGGCCATTTTAAAATGCATGATTGCCGCCAAAATTACCTCGGATATAGTTTCTACCAAAAATTGGATGCTATGATCATAAGGAGCATGTAA
Organism: Anneissia japonica; assembly: GCF_011630105.1. Lineage (NCBI taxonomy): Eukaryota > Metazoa > Echinodermata > Crinoidea > Comatulida > Comatulidae > Anneissia > Anneissia japonica. The sequence continues at coordinate 88 of NW_022755408.1, read as the reverse complement.
ACAAATTGTGCTCCGGAACGTCCACATACAATCCAATCAAGGCTCTAAGCTGCGTAACTATATGTATGGCATCGCCTGATGAAGGACA
>NW_022755406.1:0-639 GCF_011630105.1 Anneissia japonica | reverse complement strand
GAGTGAAAGTATTAGGAAAATTTCGGAACGGGACTGAACGTTAGGATTTTCACCCCATGGCCTATTTCCCGAGTACCGATTTTTTTTGGTCCTAATCTTTATTCTCTCAAAAGAGATTGGGTGACAAGCACCTCGAGGCCGTGGCCAATTAATTCAGTTTCCCAGAATTAAAATGTATGAAACACGAATGTTCAGGGAATGATCGAAGCATCATTATTTTGTGAAACAAAATGAATTTTACAAACATCAAATAGGCCTTTTTGTATTTTAATAATGTAGGCCAACTTCTTTACAATAATCTATGTTGAGTTAATGTTAGACCTTGGTTAGACGTTTACAGTTTAATGTTAATGTTTACATTTACAGTGCAGCTCATAATATAAAGAGGTAGAGGCCTACATTCGCGCGAAAACCCTGGGTAACAAGGACGGATTAGTGGGAAAGGCAGCCAATCGTAAGTGACTACAAATTACGTCATTTTTATGTCGTCGTATCGCAAGAAAAATTCAACTCAACGTAACAGGCGCAAGCGCTCGTTTTGGACTCTGGATGGAGTTCAACGTCGTAAGTTCACCTTCCGTAAGCCTGGTTTCCTGTCGACGTAAAATTAAGAATTTCTTACGATTCTTACGATCCTTA
>NW_022755405.1:0-1842 GCF_011630105.1 Anneissia japonica | reverse complement strand
AATATGGAAGGTGGGTGGTTGCTCTTGGAGTGTACATATCGCGGCTTGTTGTTGTCTTTTAAGTATGGTCTGTATGTTCCGTCGTTGAGGTTGAGCGTTACATCAAGGTAGTTGATAATCTTCTTATTAGCTTCGATGGTTATTTTCAGGTTGTGTTTCTTAAAAACACTGCAAAGATCCTTTTTTATTTGTTCGATTTCCCGTGGTGTTCCATTGAACGCCGCAAGCCCATCATCTCTATATAGTCCTATGCTATTTCCGTACTTGGGTTCGAGTTCAGATAGCAAGAATAGTCCAATTAATTCGCATGTCTCTGCTCCATCGTAGCTACCCATTGTGACGTCGAACATGGACTGGGTGTTACGCTTGCACCAAACTGAACTATGGTTGAATAGAAGTGTAGACTTAGCTTTAAAGATTATAACTTTTTCTTCCTGGGTTATCTGTATGAATCTCTCAGCGAAGTTGAGGGCTTTGGCTAATAGGTTTTCCGATATTGATGGATAGAATTCAGTAACATCAAAACATATAAAAGAGTACTCTTCTTATCAGGGATGTTTTTGAACCATTCGATCATCTCGCTAGTATTTCTCCATTGATTTAATTTAGTTGCTTTTGCGATGTTCTTGTTAATCTTTTCTAAGATGTGTTTGCTTATCTTTCCTATTTCGGATTTGGAGGGATTGATTAATCTGCATGTCGGATTATTTGCGAAATTGTCTTTGTGGTCTTTTAAAGTTATAAACGCATCTCGTTTGGCGGTAGATTCTATCCTATCATCTAAGTGGAGCTTCTTTGCTATGTCTTTATCATCAGTTGTTAGTTTACTCACAATATCAGCTGGTGCCTTCCTATATGATTTCGTTATATTCTTGGATAGTAGATCGTTATAATCACTCGTATTCATGCTGTAGAAGTTGTTAGTTTTGTCTGCCGATATATATAAGTTGCTGTCGTTTTTTATCTCGCTGACGTCTTTAGAAAGGTCTTTCAGTGTTATATATTTATTTATTTTTATTTATTTTCATTCCATCCAACAGCGTAAAACGCCAATTACAGGATTCATAAAATTCAATATAAATATTTATGTACAATATATAGAAATTACATTATAAAACCATTAAAATTAATACAATAAAAATAGAAAATAGCACACAATAAAGAACAGCAAACCTAATTAAATACAATTGATAATACCAGAATTAATTGTGATGATAATAATGTTGTTATAAAAGTAGAAGTAGATATTATTATTTTGAGTAATTCATGTTATAATGTAGGAATTTAATGTTTGTTACCATACTTTTTTATGTATAATTTTTATTTATTTAATTTATTTATATTTCTAAATATTTTCTTAATTGTTTTATTTATTTATTATTTCATTTATATTACTATTAAATAATTAGTTTTATACTCTCATTTGTCTTGTTTTACTGTGTGTACAGTATTGAGGGTCACTAATGATCAGCTTCGGTTGGATGGACAACACTTATTAAAGATTTGTTGATTGAAATAAATAAAAATAATGGTTCAGGGACTACGTCTAAATAGCTAACTTTTTTCAACACCTCCACTGTTCAGCGCACAAGTAGCGACCATCAGTTTAGCCGTCTCGTAGTTGTAATTATTGTTCTTGTTAACATCTTTAATTATCTGCTAGTACGAAGAGTTTGTCAGAGGTGTTGATCTGTTTTTGTGTCTTCTAATATTTTTAAAAGAAACTGATTTATTATCAGAATTTTCATGATAAAAACTTGATCATATTGACACAAAAACTATTTTATTATTTACAGTGATATAAAAAGAAGCATTGGAATAAAGGAAATATTTGTAAATGCA
>NW_022755404.1:0-1097 GCF_011630105.1 Anneissia japonica | reverse complement strand
GGAGAAAGAGACTAAATTATGGTTCATTCCTTTAATATATACCGTAGTAAAAAGTAAAAGTGGTAGACAGAAAGCCACAGACATATGTTTCACAACCAAAGTAAATATATGTAAAGGCATTCATGTGTCATTCTTTTCCTATCCCTCGACTTCTCTTTACATTTTGACCATCCCACAGGTAATCACCGATGATACACCTCCACATTTAAAACAAAATCACGACTGAGGCTCTTTATAGCGTCGTTTTTGTTGTCATTTGCTGGGGTCGATGAAACGTATGGAGTTTCCACGGAGAAAGTATTCTGGTTCATTTCATCAATCAAAAAGAATCCCTTAGTCATGCAACGTGTAGCCATGCCCCGAAAACAAACAACATAGGCTTGACTTGAACGCAGACAATTTCTAAAGAATTATCTCAACCGCATCACGAATCTAGCCTAAAACATACTTATTTTAAAGCCATCTCTCCAGCCCTCAAAACCATTCACATAAGTCTTCTACGACAGACAGGCAAAAAAGTCGACATGACCAAACTGAGGAATGTGTGCGGATGGATTGCTTTTACTTGTAAGACTTTTTTTATAATTTAGTTTAATTCTGCCGAAAGTTATTTTAATTACGAATAAAAAAAAATAAGCCAACTTTTATTAATTTTAGCATAACAATTTTTATTTATACTGAATTTCTAATTTTTTACTGTGACCGATGCTGTACATGGACTTCATTCTGCAAATGTTCTAACTGCAAATCGGTTTAACTCCTGTTTTCTGTTGTTTTTTACCACCAATTATCTGTTCACATGTTATTTTTTGTTACACTATAGCATTTTTTTTAGTTTACTTCTCCTTATTTAATTTGTGTGTGTGTGTTGTTTCTTAATTTTAGTCTGGCATTTTATTAACTTTCATATTCAACAGACTGTTGTTGTATTTCAGACAATTTTGCTGTCTTGATGTTCTTATACTGTATACCTTGTCGTTTTTATACGGTTTATACATCATTTCCAGCAACCAATTTTGCTTTAATACCTGTTGTATTGAACACAATAAAAATAACTTAAACTTGAACATCCCAGATGTGAGGGCCGATATTTTAGA
>NW_022755403.1:0-656 GCF_011630105.1 Anneissia japonica | reverse complement strand
AAAGCTAAACGTATTTAGGCCAGGCCTAATGTGTTTAGGTTGCTGACGTGTTTAGCATTAAATGTGCTCAAGTATTTGACATCATGATGTCAAATACCTAAGTACATTTAATGCTAAACACGTCAAGATCCTAAGCACATTAAGCTATATCACGTTTTGCTTTTAAACGTGTCACCAAAAACGGACAACATTGCGTGGAGCTTTATGCTTAAATCCTCCACGCTGTTTTTACAGTGTATTTCGCGATCATAAGCTAAGATCGGGGATGCTCTAGACAGTGGTGGCGCCAGGACCTGCCCGACGGAGGGGCTAAAGGTCCCCACGGGGGGCTAGTGGAGCGAATCGAGTCCCACTTGGCTGGGGGCCCGGGGCAGCCTAGGGCCCCGGTGGGGGTCCAGGGGGCGAAGCCCCCTTGAAGCCATGGATATTTGATGAATTATGGCGAATTTTTATTACTTACCGTATTTTATATGCATCGAGTTACTATATTATGACTTCATGTAGGCTATGCTTTCTAATGTTGAAATCAGCTTCCAAAACCAAATCATTTTGAATAAAGCAAGAAACAAAGAGTATGCAATGCAACCATCTAATTTATTAACAAATCCTCATTCTTGAAAGTGAAATTCTATATTTTGGAAATTTTGCATGAAATC
>NW_022755402.1:0-1152 GCF_011630105.1 Anneissia japonica | reverse complement strand
TGCTTTAATGACTTATGTTGTTCAAAATTCTAATTTTCTTAATGTAACAAAGAAAAAAAAAAAAAAAAAATCAGTTCACGGGTCCTGAAAAGGTAGGTCTAGAATTATTTTTCTTTTCCCCCTTTTTTTTTGTTGCCCAAGGGAGGGGTCAGGGTCCATGACCCCCCTCCCCATATCCGCCAATGTGAATTGCGAGAAAATGTAACTCGGTCGGGTACTGGATAAACATTCTCTTTCCCATCCTTCTCCTCCTTCTTCCCTCCTTCCTTTCTTGCATTTCCGATCATAAAAAAATCTCCAGACATTATATATTTTTTGCCAAAAAGTGGGGGGGCCCGGGCCCCCCGGCCCCCCGGTTCCGCCGGCCATGCGTGTGACTTTAACTCTAACTTAATTTAACGTAATGATAACGTATAATATTTGTCTAATTTCTATACAATTTTGAGGAAGAGGGAATTGAGTGAGACAAGGTAAATTAAGTTTGTCCCTCGGGAAATTAAAGATGCACTAAACAGCCGGGTCGTCGTAAGACTGTAAGACAATTTGTCAAATTACTAGGTGAACTACTGTAGTAATAATAATAATAATAATAATAATAATAAATAATAATAATAATAATAAATATTATTAATACTAATGGTAATAAAGATGATGTTGATGATAAGGATAATAATATATAAAAAGTATTATTACTAATAATAATGTTGATAATATTTATAACAATAACACTAATAAATAAAAAAGGAAGGTGAAGTAAACGTAGGGGGACACTAACCAAAACGTTTTGGCACGTAGTCATACAATGAGGACATAGATTCTTTAAAATTTTATTCCAATTGAACTAAGAACGAGTTACAATATAAATAATCTAAATTTTAACTTGCAATGCAAATACGATACATTTATGATGAATTAAAATATTTAATTAAAATAACAAAAGCTGTATATTGTCAAAAACATTGTCAACATATAAAATTTAATGAAATGTTGTTATTTTGAATCCATTGTAGTTATACAATTGAAAAAAAAGTGATGCGATAAAAAGTGTGTCTTCTTAATAAGGATTGAAAATGTATTAAATTGATAATAATAATAATAATAGTGGGGGTGCACGCCCCCCACAAAAAGCTTGCGCCCCCCCCTCAGGCGCCC
>NW_022755401.1:0-560 GCF_011630105.1 Anneissia japonica | reverse complement strand
GTTAAGTTGTCACCATATGTTCCATCTTTTGACATATCCTCCACATATTTTCCCTACAACCAGCAGAATGGAAATGGGAACCAGACCCCATCAATATGACGATGATAATTATAATACGAAAATTGAAATATTTATATTTTGAACCTGGGACCTCCGCCATACTGTTTTTAAATTTTAACTGATGGGGTCGCCAGTGGGATTCGACAGATATCACCATCAACGTAACGATGACATTATATGTAATAAGTCAAACAAATCAAATTGGACCCCCTCAAGATTTGAACACGAGACCACCTACATTCCATATTGATGATCTGACCAACTGGGGGCCTAATAGATTTAAAGCCATATCCCAATTGTCAGACATAAAAATACCATCCCCAATTGAAAAATTGAGTGAATAAAAAACAAAATCCAATCGTGCGAAAACATTACGAAACAAGATGTACATCCAACCTAATAATAATAATAATAATAATAAGATTTATTAAGCGCACATCTCCACTAAAGTGCTCAAGGCGCTAGAATTCACATAAGTAAAAATCAATATTTATTGATTC
>NW_022755400.1:0-509 GCF_011630105.1 Anneissia japonica | reverse complement strand
GAAATTATATTCCTTGTCTACCAGAGCCATTCGGCATTATTTTTGTACAAATACAATGATTTTAATACTGTATTACGAAGAACTCTTCTAGGAATCAAACTAAGCCTGTGTATTGCGCTGGCCTGCTAAACGTGGATTGAGCGATGCGCCTGTGGCGTCATTACAGTCTATTTGAGAACGTCTGCATAACGAATTCACACAAGATTCATAATTTCAAACAAGGGATGTTATGTAACTGAGTACGCTAAAATCATTTCTCAAATTATATAAAATTGGTGAACTTCTTTAAATTCTCTGACCACCTAAATTGAATATCACTATAGAGTACAGCAGTCGTGTCGTCACAACACCAGTTGGCGCATGTTCATTACGCCTGAATGACTTAGAATAGGCTTTCTGGAATAGGCATTTCAAAACATAATTTACCATCAAAATGTACTTAAATTAAAACACAAAAGCTCCCATTATATTAGTTATCGAACACATTTAATCATCAATTTTACAAAGAA
>NW_022755399.1:0-575 GCF_011630105.1 Anneissia japonica | reverse complement strand
GGCAAGATATCATACAATGAGTTTATATACAAACTTATTGAATAAGGTCCCTGTTAATTTTTTTTGTTACATGACAACATTTGGCAATAAATTTGGCAAGTCAATCACCAACATTTTAGAAATTTAGTAACCAAAACAAAGATGAAGTTTAATCCTAATTTTGATTAAGATAAATTTCAAGCTTTTACATACAGATCCTGTACATATCGTACATATAGAGCCTTAACTTTATATACATGCACAAGATCTGTATGCAAATTTCAGGATTCGTAACATAGAGGCTAAGTTAAACATATCTTGGACTTTCATTGATGATGCCATGTTTTCAAATTAATTCATGATTTGATAATTCAGAAGAGATAAACAAATGTCAGTGAGGTGAGTATTTGATAGAATGTGTTTTTTGAAACAACAGTGCTTGGGGAAGACAACTTGCGTATTATTTGTTCACTGAATCATATAATTAGCAAAAGCATATATAAACGTGCAAAATGCACCCCCAAATTCAAAATATAGAAATTGGCATTAATGAAATATGTTGATGATAAGATTCATGGTGTGTACATAAAATTAAG
>NW_022755398.1:0-695 GCF_011630105.1 Anneissia japonica | reverse complement strand
TACCGTGTAAAAGTCTACTTTCAAATAGTGCTGAACTTTTGGTTATAAAAAACACCTTTATGTACATCCTATTTTGGTAAACTTTTAGTATGTTGTTTTACATATAATTAAGTTTATATTTAGACCATAAAACGTTTTGTTGCAATTTTGTCCAGTCAAATCCGTATTTCCGGTGGACTGAAATAAAAAATATTAAGAAATTTAAACAATAGCATATACATAATGCACAGTCCTTAAAATTTAGATTTTTTTATACACAATGTGGAAAGTGTTTTATGTACTGTTTGGTGTCTAAAATGTTTACGTTCTTCTTTTTGTTTTCCATTCTTGTTTTTGCATTAAACACCATCTCTATCTTTCATAGTCACACTGAATCGGTGGTGACTCCAGCAATTTGTAGGTAGGGTATCCGACACATCCGGAAGGGAGTCCGAACCAAAGCGCCTACTAGAGCTCTGGTCAGGTTCCAGGAATAGAAATCCCTGGTAGTGTTCATAGCAGGGTGAGTTTTTATGGCTCAATATGGTCCAAATTTTGCTTTTAGACCACAATATTAGAGACTGGCAAACAAAATAACATTATCTGAACAGACAAATTATAAACGGGGAATCTGAGCCTGTCCGGCCGGCGGTAAAATGTCCTCTGCGCTCCCTACTTGCACCACCACTCAGTGGTGTATCTAAAAGTCTTGAAAT
>NW_022755397.1:0-774 GCF_011630105.1 Anneissia japonica | reverse complement strand
AGTTTATAAGTGAGGAGTTTATTGTCGACTGTGTCAAAGGCCTTTGCAAAATCAGTGTATGTGAAATCACATTGTGTTTTATTGTCAAATGCTTGATATGCAAAAGAAATTAATGTTGCAAGGTTGGTGGTACATGATCTATTTGGTATGAAGCCATGCTGAGCAGGGGAGAGAACGGGTAAGACGTGTTGAAATAAATTAGTGACATTTTCTTTTCTACCATTTTTATGTATAGGACATATATTAGCCATTTTCCATGCTTGTGGGAACGTGCCCTCACGTATTGTCCAATTGAAAAGAATATGTAATGGCCTAGAAAGAAGAGTTGCACCAATTTTTAGAATAACATTATTAATATTGTCACTTCCCGATGATTTACTCGTATCAATTTGACTTAGAAGCATCTCAATTTTATTTTTATCAATTTGAAATGTTGAGAGGTTATCGAGAGGATATTGTGGGAGATGGAGATAGACAGAATTAAAATTATGTACCTTAAATACAGAGTTAAAATAATCATTAAAAACCTTAGCTTTCTACCCTGGTGTAGATGCAAATATGTCCCCATGGCGAATAATATTCGATTTATCTCTATTTTTATAACACGGTTTAATCCAGCTCCAAAATCGCTTGGGGTTTGCTCTCATGTCATTTGATAATTTATTCATATAAGAATAATATTTTTTCATGGAGGTATCCTAAAATACCGTGCGGGCCGCCTAAAAATCATCAATATTTTTTGGAGTTGGATTTTTCTTTCTTTTTCTAAACTCG
>NW_022755396.1:0-822 GCF_011630105.1 Anneissia japonica | reverse complement strand
GGCATGAATGGCGCCCTCTTGCTAAATTGGAAACTTTTGACCCTTGACCGCTCTGACCATACTGAACACCGCGGTATCAAATCCTGTGAACAGCAGAACAGGAACCATCTCAGATCCATGGCAACAGATAGGATGCCCTCTTCCAAAATTGATTACTTTTTCTCTTTGGTATATTATAATAGCGCATGAATGGCGCCCTCTTGCTAAATTAGAAACTTTTGAACCTTGACCGACGCTTCTATTTGTTACGCGTAAATCGCGGAGAACGCTATCTTGTGTTTATAAAATCTTTGATAGAAATTCACATAAAAGAGTATCCTTTGGTGCTCTCCTGAAAATGTTAAAAATGGATAATCTAAACTTTTGGACAGGTCATTCATTACAAGTAAAAGTAGAGTATGGTATAAACAATCACACCTTCTGAGGTAGAATGCCTGTTCTCCTATAGTTATGTGAACTCACTCAAGGGAGTAACAGTATAAGAGTTGTTAAGCATTGATTAGTAATTTAATTTTGAGCAGCACTTGAATGGTATGAATCAGACTGTATCGAGGGAGATTAGCATAACTTGCAAAATGCCTGAAATCACCCGAACACAAGCCAGCATCCGTATAGAATCACATTGTAAACAATAGTCAAGAAAATGTGTTGCAGTCTAGCAGAAAACCTCGGTAAAAAATAGTTTTCCCACACTTCAGTTGTTGGAAGCAGAGGGTAAGGACATGTGTTTTAAAATTATGTTGAAAGTGGAAGCAGTATTAAAATGGATATGAAACGGTTTCTAGAAATCCAAAATCTTGTCATCATTGTTTAGAAAGTCAT
>NW_022755395.1:0-528 GCF_011630105.1 Anneissia japonica | reverse complement strand
AATACATAGAATCATAATATAGTAACAATTGCCCATGTGTACACAAACCAAACGTCAACCCCGATATCTTTCGATTGGAAGCCCAAAAACATGCTGCTGTGCCACATTCTTGCCGGACTTCCGTTGTTATATACTATACAAGGTTTAGGACACTTTCTATATATAGTACTGTAATATTTTATGACGAAAAAGTGAATAGAAAATGACACCGTAAACTGCTGCATACATACCTCCATCCACCCCCATGGACGTATCGTCTATCAGGAGAGCGTGACACTAGTAAATCTCATATGACACTATTTCTATCACACCTTAAAAAACCAGTACCAGTACCATTATTTATGTTAACCCGGAGACAGAATTTTGACATTAGATCCGACACTATATAATAAAATATCAGCCCCAGAAGCAGTTACATGTATTAAGATCACGCCAACAGGATACACGGACACAAACATAGGTAAGCAATTTAAGATGTTTTTAAAGTAACTCTTTTAATTCACATTCAGCATTCCCATAGTATACAGT
>NW_022755394.1:0-774 GCF_011630105.1 Anneissia japonica | reverse complement strand
TCCTTCTCCTTATTATCATTATCCTCACCATCCTTATCAGCATCATTTTCTTCCTCATCATCATCCATCATCAATCATCATCTACCTCATTATCTTCCTTCTCCTCATCAGCCGCATCATCCTCATCCTCCTCATCATCATTCTTATCTTAATCACCATAATCATAATCATCATTACCATCATCCTCATTATTATCATCATCATCATCGTCATCATTACCATCATCCTTTTCATCATTATCCCCTTCATCATCAGTCACTACCATCATCATGAGGATGATGAAGATGAGAAGAACGAGAATGAAGATAAGGACAAGGGTGAGGATGAGAGGGATGATTCTCATCATTCATCATCATCATCATTCTCATCAATCATTTACTATCATTCTCATCACCATCATCAAAATCATTATCATCAACAACCATTATCATCAATCGTAATCTCCATCATCTTCTTCCTCACCATCATCCTCCTCATCATCATCAACATCCTCCTTATAATTGGGAATATAATGAGGATGGGGATGACAATAAGGAAGATGATGATGATAATAATAATAATGACATCAGTATATTAAGAATAACAATACTAACGCTAATATTAATGTGAATTATAAACTATAAATTGTTTAAAACGCATAAGAATAATGATATACTATATTAATAATATTATAGAATAACAACATAATAGTATACTAATGATGATGAAGAAAATGTAGTGTAGAAAGATTAAATTTAAATAGGTAAACATTTCCTTTAATTTTGATTGTCGTAG
>NW_022755393.1:0-670 GCF_011630105.1 Anneissia japonica | reverse complement strand
AGAAGTATTCATTTTAAGTGATGCCAGGAAAGAATCTGTATTGGCTAAGAATAAGCTTTAAAATTTTAACACTGTGTACAAAGGGGGTGGGGGGGGGGAGCCGCGGCTCCCACGGATACGTCCCTGCAGTAGTTTACAATTTTTTTTTGAACGAATACCACTTGGTACTAGAGGTTCGTAAAATACAATAGATGTTTTATTAAACAAGCCTTTCGACCGTGTGACGTCGACGGCCTGAAACTGGCTGGCTGTTTATCTGGCTCTAACTTGGCATCGAACACAATTAGGGGATTATCGTATCATGTTTCAAGACGGGTATATCTAGATAAAGTTCGACGTGAACCAGGCTAAAGTCTTCAAATAAATAAAATATATGCCTTGAGTGCGAGATGGTTGCTCAAAATCGCAGGTACAGCTGTGGAATTACGTAACTAGGCAACATTTTTGTAGCAACTAATAGGCCTAACCACGGAAGTTTGTAGTAAAATTGAGGTGTCTGATATCAAGCTTAGCTCTTTAACGAAAAGTTCCCTTAGTTACAAATTCTTCATATAGCTGACTAGGCAGCAACTTAACAGAGGAAGAAGTCTAAAAGTGTCTGTGGCGAATCGTACCTGCTTTTACACTTACTATATTTACTATAAGTTGACTTAACTCATTTTTATTTTAT
>NW_022755392.1:867-1061 GCF_011630105.1 Anneissia japonica | reverse complement strand
CGGAAGTGGGGACCCGCTCTTTACGCTTGTTCGACAAAACTACAGGTTGAAGACGTTGACCGTGAACGAGACCGGTAACCTTACGGTCGTTTTCGTCGGAACGGACGACGGTCGAGTCTTGAAATTGGTGATGTCGGAAAATCGGACCGTCCTTCTGTACGTCATGCGCGCGACGGAGCAACCGATCACGAACG
>NW_022755392.1:0-764 GCF_011630105.1 Anneissia japonica | reverse complement strand
AAGCAAGATCCGCATTGCAGTTTGATGTCGACGAACGCCGGCGTCGAGTTGGAACCAAGACCGTCGGAGCACGTGCAGACAGTGGAAAAGACGAACGAGGACGTCGAGTTGGAACCAAGACCTTCGGAGCACGTGCCGAACACCGAAGTCGAGTTTGACCGAAGGCGTTCGGAGCACTTGCCGAACGTGCAGGCGAAGAACGCCTATCTGGACTCGCCGTCGACGGATCACATCAGTCTGGTCGCACTCGCGGCAATAGGGTGGACACTTTGTATAGTTGAAGCTATAGGCATTGTTTGGTTGATCTTTAAATTTACTTTGTTGGTACGGTAAAAGAAATCGTGGGTTTTTTAACATATCTGTGTATTTTTATAATCCGTTTCTGTTAGAGTTAGGAACATGCGAACAGGGCAAATGCATTGTTGATTTTAAAATTGAAATAAACGAAGATTGACACATAATTTGTTTGTTTTTCTTTTCTTTTATTTCGTCTAATCAACACTCAACCAGCATAATCAATAATGAAAGTTCCTGTGAACCGAATAACGTACATCGTACTTAATGTCGAAACCTAAGACGCAGGGAAGTATACTATAATATGAGCATTTGTTCATCAGCAGTACGACGGTCGGACTATCCACCTGCTGGACGTACGTTCTAAGTAACCTGGGCAATGCCTCGTGACGCACGTCGTTTGATACGATCGTTCGCTTGCACAGCAACTTCAGGGAAGGCATATCGTCGTACCATTCGTAGGAATATGT
>NW_022755391.1:0-1663 GCF_011630105.1 Anneissia japonica | reverse complement strand
CGCGAAGGTTCGCTTCGTGATTCTTCTCCGTTACGTCCAACCACTCCTTCAGACTCTCGACCTCCCTCTCGTTCTCTTCCAACTTCTTCGCCGACCGTCGTTCCCTGTCTTTGGCAGTCTCCAATTCGCGAGTCGCCAGTCGCAGATCCTCTTTTATCTTTTCGAGAATTGCCGAACGTCGTGCGTCGCCGTCGCTGCGTTCCTTGGAAGCCGTTGCCACCTTTTCCTTTTCGGCACGAAGTTCGTCTCTGAGGGAGGCGATCTCCTTTTTCGCGTTGGCAGTCGAGCGACCTTTGTCATCCAACCGTTCCTTCAGACTCTCCACCTGCTTCTCGGTCTCTTCCAGCTTCGTCGCCGACCTTCGTTGGAGGTCCTTTGCAGCCGCAGCTTCCCGGTTCGTCAGTCGCAATTCGTCTTTTATTTTCTCGAGCGTCACTGAACTTTGGGCGTCGTCGTTGCTGCGTTCCTTCACGGCTGTTGCCACCTTGTCCTTTTCGGCACGAAGTTCGTCTCTGAGAGTGCCGATTTCCTTCTTCAGGTTGGACGTCGCTCGATCTTTGTCCGAAATCAGTCTGTCTCTGTCGCCGAGCGTCCGTTACGACGAGCGAAGTTCGTCGTCGAGACTTTCGATCCTCCTGGCGTTCGCTTCCACCTCCTCCTTCAGGTTCTTGTTCTCTCGAAAAACCTCCGAATGACGCGTTTGGTCCTTTTTCAGGTCCTCGATCGCACTCTTCAATCGCATAACCGTCTTCCGTTCCTCCTCCATATCGGATTGCGCTCGCCGCAACTCCTCTTTCTCTCCGAGGTTCACTTCCATTTCGTACAACGACTCTTCGGGTTGCCGTCTTAAAAGTTCTCGCTGCAATTCGACGTTCTTATCGGCCATGGATTGCGCGTGCTCGTCTGCCTTTTTCGCGGCCGCCTCCACAATCCGTCTGCTTTTCACTTCCTCGTCGTATCGCTTGCATGCCGTTTTCAGGTTTTCTTCCAAGACGTCCACCCGCTTTTCGTACATGGACATCACGGTCTTGGCGAGCGTCGACTCTTTCTTCAGCACGCTGATTTTGTCGTCTTTCTCTTCCAACTCCTCTTCCATGTCGGCGTGCGATCTCTCTCGGTCTTTCAGTTTGCGGGCAGCTTCCTGCAGCTTTTGCTGCAGCTCGAGTCCGCTCTCTTCAGGCTGTCTCTTATACACATCTAGATGTGTATAAGAGACAGGATCTGGTGGCCGGCGTGGGCGGATCAGCGTAAANNNAGGGCATCCGTCTTTGAAGCGAGTTCTGTCTTGAGACGTTCGACCTCTTCCTCCGCGATGCTGCGAACGTCGGACGATTCTTTCAACGCGGACATCTTCGCCTCGTGTATTTCGTCTTTTAATTTCTGAATGACGACTCTGGCTTCGGTCAGTTTTCGTTCCTTTTCCGCAAGTTTGTCCTGCACCTCGTTCAGCTTCTGGTTGCCCAGTTCCAACGTACGTTCGTTCTCCTTCGCCGATTCTCGACGGTGCGCATCGAGATCTTCCAGTGAGACGGACTTGGGAGTCGCCGGCGTCGAAGACGACGTGGGTCTCGAGTACGTCTCCGGTTCGTCTGGAACTCATCGACCGTCTTGAGACGGATCCCACTCCAGATCGTCGTTTTCGTTTTCCCGAAGAAATCCAGAA
>NW_022755390.1:0-1053 GCF_011630105.1 Anneissia japonica | reverse complement strand
TTGAAATTGGTTTCCTCCACTGAAGTATTTCATACATATGATTTTCGTTTCTTAATTCTATATATTAAATATGTACACGATTCACGCCATCGATTCAATCATTTGTTGCTCAGTAAAAAGCAACAATACTAATATTGTTTCATTATTTATTATATAGGCCATATATATATATATATATATATATTATATCATGATTTATATATAGGCCACATATAATACATATATAATTTATGTAAGAATAGGTTGAAAATTGGTTTCCTCCACTGAAGTGTTTCTAAAGTTCATACATATGATATTCGTTTCTTAATTATTTATACTCAAAATATGTACACGATTCATGCTATCGATTCAATCGTTTGTTACTCAATAAAAAGCAACAATACTATAGTAGGGTTAAAAGTTAACGTTACCACGGAGACGTTAATTGATATCTTTTGTCTTATCTGATAAGCAAGCATGTTCATTGTCTAGCCAGAGTGAGTTGGTAACTCCCTACTCCAGTAGTTGTGTAACGAAAACATTTTGTTAGAAATCGTGTATGAGAAAACATTTACTGAAAAAATAAAATAGGCACTATGCCAGTTTAAAATACAAGACTTTATTATGTTCTTGAAAGAACGTATGGCGAAATACTTTATTATTAAGATTGATTGTTTTACAAAGTAGTTTAGCATAATTTTTTGTTAAGAAGTGTTTATTTTATCCTGCAAAATATTCTAAGTTGAAACTTTATTGCTTTAATAGAAGAAATTTAATTTAACGAAGACTCTGTCTCTTATACACATCTAGATGTGTATAAGAGACAGGAATAAAGTATATAATATAATTAATTAATCCTGCATTATAATTATATATGTACGATTAAGCAAGCGTACCTATTGCAAGACGATTATACGTTCCAGGAACAAGTGATTGATTGGTTACAGTATTTAAATAATTAATTAATAATTAAATCTAGGCATGAATGGAAATACATTGCTTTATGAATTGGTATCAATTTGCCAGTACTAAGTTGCCTAGTAACAATTAATTCAGTGAGAAACGTTCTCACAA
>NW_022755389.1:0-3465 GCF_011630105.1 Anneissia japonica | reverse complement strand
GAAAGAGTCTTACAGGAATTTTTTTTTTTTAAATCTGGTTGATTTGACATGTAATGACCCTACAATCGGTCAAAGGTCAGAATGTACCGTTTCCGGTCACTATTTTAATATTTTTTTCATTAAAACGAATATAAACATGAATCTCCTAAACAATTTGCAATCAATTTTGAGTCTCTGTGACCAGTTGTTACCGAGATATGACAATACAAGGTAAAAAAAATCACATTGTGAACAATTTGAGACCAAAATTAAGTCTCTCTGACCAGTGGTTATCGAGATACAAGCGTCCAAATCAACAGGCGGCCATTTTGAAAAAGCCCCCAAACGGGAATTTCCCCCCATATCTGGGATGTATATAGGATCTATATTTTATCTAAATTGACCCATCTTACCAAATCCATCGAGAAAAAAAAGGTATCCTAAAATTAGTCACGGATTTCATGAAAATGACTCTACTATGAAGGATTTAACAATTTCTCACATATATAACAATAACAAGATGTAAAGTTGCATTCATTATATGATTACATGAAGTTGTATAGTTGTACATATTTATATGACAATAGCAAGATATAATTGTAGTTGTATTTATGACAACAATTTGTATATTTGTACAAAAATTTAAATTACTATAACAAGATGTGTAATCGTACACAATCACATTACTATATTACAAAATATATGGTTGTACTATGGAGTTTAAACATTTTTGTAGGTTATTTCTTGCAATTGTTACTATTCTTTTTAGGATTCATCATATAAAGTACGTGTTAGTGGGAATAATGAGTTGACACAGGGAGATAAGCTTCGTCAGCTAAAGGCGCGAAAGGCTCGTTCAGCCACAACAGGAGGTCTGAAGTAAGTTTAAAGGAACTTGTATCCTACTGGTTATTATGATATAATTTGTATAGAGTCAATTCCCACATTATATGCAAACAAGCTTTTTCCTACTAGTTATTTCCTTGTCATGCCAACCAGGGTAAGAACTTGCTTGTATTCCCATTGTAACTGGTAGTCAAATTTCTAACAATTTTTTGTATTTACTTTTTATTTCTGATTAGTACTGTACTCTTTGCTTTTCTTTCTTTGGCCTTTCATTTAAAGCACTCTGCTTCTGAATTCATTAACAATCAATGCAACTACATTGTTCTGTGTCTTTAATAAAATACCAACTACTTTCAATTTGTCAATAGTTAAAAGAATGAAATAAAGCTTTGAGATCAATTTTTTCCCCAACCATTCATCTTGTACTAGATGAATATTTATACTCCGCAGTGAAGAGACAAAAATTGTTATTATGCCTTTGCATTTGAAGATGTTGTTCTTGTGAAAGATTTTCAACATGTTTTATTACGGTATAAAATATAATTTTAAGAATTTATTGATTTCATAAATTTAGATATTTTAATTTGCATTATAAGTAGAACCTCAATTTTACGTACGGTACAGGACAGGAGGGCATACGTAAACCCCGCGATTTGTAAAATTAGGATTGGGTTAAATCTGCAGTGACCTATGACCTAATACGTACGCAAGACTCAATAAATGTATGCTATGAACAAATGATGTTTCCTAGGCCTACAAATAGAATCATGTGTTTAGTGTTTTTATTCATCACTTCACAATGTCATAAAGTGTTCAAAAAAACCATGTGTCTACCGTATCAATTCATCACTTTATATTTTTTGTTTAACTAAAAAACATGTGTGACAAAGGTATAACTTGAGAATTCCTCTTCATAGCTATTCTATACAACAGAGCTGCAGTGTTGTCTGGGTGTGCTGGAAAATACTTGAACCATGTGTACTGCACTGGGCGAGCCTATATGCCAACACAGCTTAGTAAACTTTGTGTAGAAAATTCGATCAGACGAGTTGTTCACGCACACAAAGCAAAGTATGAAAGAAATTATTTGTGAGCCGACGATGCAAAAGGGCCATTTGTGTTTAGTATTTTGGGGTTTTTTTATGATGTCATCATCTGTACAAAGCGTACGTAAAACTGAGAGTTCATATAACTGAAGTTCTACTCTATTTTTTGTTATAATTTTGTTTAAATAAGTATTATACTTTTTTTTGCAGATGATTTTTTTTTTTTTTTTTTCTTTTTTCAAAATAAATTAACCACTGGAAATAGAGGAAACAGAAAGTACTATGGTTGTTTCTGTAACTCAACTAAAATAGTTATATTTGAATCTTTCTGCTTTAATGAACCTGCTTTATATTAAAATCTGATTCAATGAATTTCTAATTTATTTTTAGACTTGATGAGGGAAAGATACATACAAGGTCTACTACCCAGCCACTCAGGTAAATGAAGTACTGTAACAATTACACACATACTTTTCCCATTATATTCTATTTGTGTTTTTTGTCATTGGTTTAACAACTTTTTGTTCATACTCTTATTGAATGAACAATACATACCCTAACCACTTTCCTGGCTTTATAACCTCAAAATACCTCAAACCCTGTATCATTACATTTATTAGCCACTGGGCTATTGTGACAGCTTAATAATAACTAACTGCCTCACCTTCATATAATGTCTTTAATATCCTGCAAGATATAATAATAGGTTAAAAATCCATTTATTTATATCACCTTCATTCTATTTATTATACTTCAAGGTTATAATGATAGGTTGACTATTTATCTCCTTCATTTATTAACAATAATTAATAATATTTCACATTTATAAAGCATTTTTTACTGTAGGTTGACAATCTATATAACTTCCATTATACTTGGTATTCCTCAAGACCATTGTGATAGGTTCTATCTATATCACCTTTATTTTATTTATTATACTTCAAAACTATCATGATACTGTATGTTGACAATTTATTTATCTGTATCACCTTCATTTATTAACAATAATTAATAATATTTCGCATTTATAAAGGACTTTTGACTGTAGGTTGACAATCTATATAGCTTCCATTATACTTTGTATCCCTCAAAACCATTGTGATAGGTTGACAATCTATCTATATCACCTTTATTCTATTTATTATCCTTCAAGAATATCATGATAGGTTGACTATTTATCTGTATCACCTTCATTTAATAACAATAATGAATAATATTTAGCTTTTATAAAGCACATTACTGGGTAGATACTGTAGGTTGATAATCTGTATCACTTTCTTTCTAATTCTTAACCCTTAGGACTATTGTGATAGGTTGACAATCTCCATCACATACATTTTACTGCATATCCCGCAAGGCCATTGTGATAGGTTGACAATCTCTATCAAATTCATTTTACTGCATATCCCGTAAGACCATTGTGATAAGTTAACAATCTCTATCACATTCATTTTACTGCATATCTCGCAAAACCATTGTGATAAGTTGACAATCTCCATCACATACATTTTACTGCATATCCCGCAAGGCCATTGTGATAGGTTGACAATCTCTATCAAATTCATTTTACTGCATATCCCGCAAGGCCATTGTG
>NW_022755388.1:0-1994 GCF_011630105.1 Anneissia japonica | reverse complement strand
AACCGGAAATCTTGGAATCCACCTCCTCAGGTAGGCGACGAACTTCCTCTTCCTGTTGCTGTCCAGGCGTTTCTCCAACTTTTCCAGGAAGGAATCCACACCCTCCACGGCTCGCGGGATCGTCCGCGGACGGTGCGGGTACAGCGGTGCCAACGACTTGAGGAGATCTCCTCCGGTGAACTCCTTGTCTCCTCGCTGCCAGTCGGCGCACAGACATCCGACGACGGCATCGAAATCTTCGAACAGAATCAGTCTCTTTCCAATCTCCTTGTACAGTGTGGCTCGGAGTCTCGGCAGATTCCGCAACTCGCCATCCAAGTCGATGCGCAGACCGTCGAGAAGATCGTGACGTTCCAGTCCCAATCTTTGCGATTCCAAAGACAGTGTCGTCCCCAATTTTCGTCTCGAGACGTCGCTTAGGAATTGCTCGAGCGCTTCCTCGACTGTCTTCTCCGACGGAGAACCTTTCGCCTCGTTCAAGAAGCACTGCAGCTTCACTGCTTCGAACGAGTAAGGTCGAACAGTGTCGAACGGATGCTCGGTCGCGCTCCGGAGTATGACGAAGAAGACGAAGACGAGGAAGGGAAGCTGCTGGCCACCTCCTTGGCAACGGAGACGACGGACGACGGTGTCTTGGAGTGCCAGTTGTACTGATCGATTCCGGCGCACTCCATCCGAAACCAGAAGTTTCGCGATCGCGACACCAACTCGGGATCCGAATCGACGTTCGGTCTGGCGTCGCACAGGAAGGAGAGCAGGCGACGAATTTTGCACGCGCTCTTCACCTTCGCAGCCACCAGCAGTTCGAGGGACCGGGAGACGAGAGCTACGTCCGGATCTGTGCTCATGGACACGAACAGGCGCAACATTCGAGGAGTGTGCGAAAACTCGACGGGTGGCACAACCTGCAAAGGTCGGTCGAACTCGACTACGGGNGAACTCGACTACGGGACTTCTGGAGCGAGCAGGATTCGGTCTTGGACGGTCCTCAGCTTTCTTGCTCTCCTTGCGCGAGTACGTCGTAGGTTGGCGCCTCGGTCGTTCGGAGGTCGTCCGTCCGGAGTCGTCCAGGTCGTCGTCGCCGGCACAGCCACGTTCGACGATCTTGAGTCTGGCGTCGATCATGCTCGATATAGACGAATCTGCCCTGCTGATCGGTTTCCCTTTGATGATCACGGAGTCTCTCGTTTCGTCGTACGACATACCGGCGTCCGAGAAACGCCCGACGCCGTCCGGCCAGTCGAACACTTCGCCGAACGCGAGGTTCGAGTTGTCGTTGCGACTCGGCAGCAGCGTGACCTCGAGGACGTTCAGCGGGTGCGACGCGTACTCGCCCAATATAACCTTCCAGCTAGGTTTGCTCGTCATTTCGTCTCCGGAGTAACGTGCAAGGTAGGCAGCGGAGCGCTCCAATCGTCTCCTGGAGAAAACCGTTCCAGTATCACCCATTTGCGTTCGGATACAAGCGCTTCGTATCTCGCATCCGTTCTCTTCGCTTTCTTGGACTCCTCCTTTCCTCGTTGCCAGCGATAGACTTTCGACGAAGATGGCATCTCCTCGGGACGAACGGAACGACGGGCGAAATACGCAAATAAGCAAAACCAAGTACGAATTGTTGCCGAACACCGCCTCCAAGTTCGGAGCGATTCGAGTGTGCGGCGTCGAAAGTTACGGCGTGGTACAATCAATGAAGGACGACGTCAGGATCGTGGAGAAAAAAATCTTGGAGTTAGGTTCCGACCGAGATAATCTCAGCGGCAGCAAGGAAACGGCGATACTCGCACACCTGAAACGGACGGATCCCGAGAGAAAATTCACGCCCCGACTACTCGGCGCCACGTTCAAGAACAACGTCGTCGCATCCATAACGATGACGAACGAAGGATGCGATCTGCAAACGTTGAGATACGGTCACGGGATAATTCCGTTCGTCAGGACGCTGGCGCTGCACCTGTGCAAGGCTCTGACTTTCCTCGCCAAATCGGGCGTGGTGC
>NW_022755387.1:14729-19449 GCF_011630105.1 Anneissia japonica | reverse complement strand
TGCTGTACCGCTGCAAATATCATTCATTGTAGCAGTTAAATGATACTTGAAATACATGTATCAGTTACCGTATATATCAGTTACATAAAACATTGCAAAGCAAGTATCAGTTAAAGGGCTATAGTCCTATCTTTAAACATAACATAAATAAGCAGACATGAAATTAGTCCATTGGAAAAAATAAATATTTTATTACTAAACTTTTGGATGAATTAAAGGCACTGATGACGCAATTATTGCAAAAATAATATAAATTGTAGTGGTTTTATCTCCGTAAACGCTCCATTAAGCTCCTCTCCCGAGGCCTAACGCTGCTGTTGAATAAATGCCTGGCGTTTGTTAGAGATAAGATCATTTTTTAAAACGTCACCGTGCTTAATTATAATCATATCAATACTACGCCTAAATAAAATGTAATTAGGCCTAATAATAAAAATAGCAATAATACTATAAATTTTTTTAACAATTTCGTTTAAGTAAAACCACTATGAATTTTTTTTTGGTATAGGCCTAAACTGTTTTGCTAACTACCAGTAGCATCGTCAGTAGCCTACGATTGTGGCGTGGTTGTTTGCCCCACCAACGTATGAAGTAGATTGCGCCCTACCCCTTACATGGGGTTTCAAGAGGCTGTTGTATATGTTGGGATATTGATAGGTCAGCATCTTCGTCACGGTTCATATTGTCCAACGTAGCCACAATTGTACTGAAGCGAGACATTGCCTTGTCAGCGAGAGGTCGCAGGTTCGAATCCCGTCGGGGGCATTTTATTACACAATGATTTTTCATAGGACTTTATTCGTTGAAAAGCTACAGGGTAGCCTACGATGTTCCATCATGTCCTTATTAAACACTGTATATGTACCTTATTTGATGATTTATATTATATTTATTCAACAGTGTTAACGGCTAACTTTCTTCAATATCATATATATATATATATATATATATATATATATATAGATAGATAGATAGATAGATAGATAGATAGATAGATAGATAGATAGATAGATAGATAGATGCATACAACCTATATATATTAGGTTAGCGTTGTAGCACCGTTAACACAATTTAAACAAATAGATAAATAATAAGCAGTACCGTACTCGAATAGGCATATGAACAATCTTCCATATTGGGTTTACCTATATAACCCGAACAAAATATTGTTATCAAAATACCAGGCGACTGCACTATTTTCAAAGTAACATTTTATAGATAATGTAGTTATTATAGAGGTACTTCCAAATCATGTAAAAAAATGAAAGATATTCAATTTAAGAAAAACTTTTTCTAGAACTTAAAATATATATATATATTCTTCGAATAAACCTTAATTTCATGGTAGTCAGTTTAAATTGACAATAAAAAAAAAAGCTTATTTGATCGTTTTTTAATAACAAATCAACTTTATAGATTCAAGCTTAAGGTTTTCTTATTTCGCGATTGGCAGTATAGGCCTTATGTTTAAAGCCAAGTTTCCTTAAAATCGTTACACTGTCGCTACAATTTTTTCAACGCAATCTGGAAGGCTCCCCGATTCGACCGACCAATCAGCATCACCGAACGCTCTCGGCGATAGTGTGTAGCGATTGTATCGGTATGGAAACCAAGCTTAATACTGATACCGTCTCCGTGCTTTTAACTTGTCAACAATTCCGTTTTTCATAAGTAGACGTTACTTAGGTATACCAGGGAGTGGATAATCAGGAACAACAGCATATACTTAGTAATTGATTTTACACCGTACACCTTTGACAACCACTTTCGTAATACGAACCTGAAACGATAATGAGAAATACACAGTAATTAAACCATCGAGAAAACGATGTACTAATAATCAATGGCAGTATGGAAAATATTGAAGTCACTCATAGAAAAATAACAGGGTCCGTTAGATACATAGTATCTAAACAAATTCGTCTTACTGAGTTTTATTATGTTTAAATTTATATTTAAACACAGGAAATTGTAAAGTCTGCTAATTAACTGCAAACAAGATGAACATTTAGCGAAATCGGAATTATATGCTATTGCTGGTACTTCTTATTGTAATAAGGAAACTCCTGTAGGCCCTTTCGTAGTCTCAAATGCACATGGCATGTCAAAGTTCAAATCACATAATCAAACATTCAAACGGCTTTGATATTTATAAATTGTTATTACTTAACAGTTGATGATGATTAGGTAAGTATTAGTTGAATACTGCAATCAATCTTCAATAACAATATCACGGCGGTTCATTTGTTCATTTATACATAGGGCCTATGACCTTCGACATTATACATGTGCTGTGGAAACTACGAAATGACTATCTCGCTTTCGATTAATTCTCATGATTTTTCTATAAATGTTTTGTATTTCCTGAAGTTAATAAAGCAGAAACCCTATTTAACGAACACTTCGGGACCAAAAAAGATGCCCTTAAATAGAGGTGTTCCTTTAATAGACTGGTTGGCCAGAGAGTTAAAAGATATGCTTTCTCTCAGTTCATGGACAAACATGCGTCCCCTTAATAGGTTTACCGTTACGTGTCGAGTAAAAGAACAATTAATTTTTAATGGTTTTGCCGCTGAATATATTTAGAAAATACTGAATTTATCTTTAGGAATCTGCGAGTGTGAACAAATACCGTCTCAGCTATAGGTTATGTTTCAAACCTGGGATCTTCTGCTGTTTATGTAGACGCCTTAACCAACTAGCCACTGAGGCTTTTGTTGGAGGGTAAATCCAATTTTAAGAGGTACTTAATTTCACACTCTAATGGTATGCCGATACAACACTAATGTTATATGCACAGAAGTGAAACAGAGATCAATGTGACATGCTCTCTTCTTGAGCATCAGTACAAGACGGTATATCCGACGATGTACATAGGCTGCGCCTATATGATATAAATGCTTAGTGTACATATTATGTGGAAAAGTGTAGTTAGTAGAGCACCTACCATTTAAGCACAAGAAATATTGTAGTGGTGATCATCATACATTTTAAAAACGGTATAGACGGTGTTTTAACTGATCTGAAAGAGAAATATGCAATAATTATAATTACATAGGCCTATATCATTTATTGTTACTAATAATTATTATTAACATTTTACCTTAGTTATAATAATAATAATAATAATAATAATAATAATAATAATTATTATTATTATTATTATTATTATTATTATGAGGGTGGTGATGGTGGTGGTGATGGTAGTGGTGTTGGCAGTGCTGTTGGTGGTGTTGATGGGGCAGTAGTATCATTATTATCAATATCATCATATAATCATGTTTATAGAAAGCCAAAGCCATAAATACCAATTAATTAAATACTTACATTTTGTCAATTTCATCAAACATCGACCATTTGCTCTTTGGTTTTACGTGAAATGGACGAACGTCTGACATCGGTTCTTGGCGAAGCATTCGAATCATATGTCCATTTTGGTCATCATTATCTTTGCCTATAGTTTCTTCTGAGTCATATTTCATTACATATAACAGTGTTTTATTGGTAAAGCTTGAGTTTGAGATGTTTAATACTTCTGACCCTGAAGGTCTGCTATCGTTACGTAACAATAATGAATCCAAATGGGTGATCCGACTCCATTTTGATTGGAGTTCAATATCCTCAACAGTTATTTCTGTCATTGCTTCCAAATTCCAAAGCCCTTTGATATTTTCTAAAAGTATATTAAGGCGAATTAAAATATGCTTGGTAATAATGATCATGTAATAATAAATATAATGATAAACAACTTTACGAAGAAATTTACACTCGACTCTATTGTTTAAATATTAGTTTAGTTTACCTTTCAGAGTCTATTATTTTTATCACTGTTTGAAAATAGAACATTTAAGCAATACATTTAATAATCGAGATGGTTATATTCTTTTTGCAAATGTAATAGTTTTCTTTTAGCTTATAGGCCATTTATTTTCATCAGGAGACTGTATGTTACTGCGAAGTCTCCTAATATTAAAGTCAAAATCATTTAACAAACAAATATAGGCCTATGTTAAATTGGGCATAGAAATTATTGAATTTAAAATATGTTTACCATGATTTTTAAACTTGATAATCATATTTAAAGTAATAAAACACTTCCAGTGACTGGAAGTTTACTGTCACTTTTTTCTGTAAAATGATGGGTAAACATTTTTTTAAATACACTAATTTCTATGTTTGATAATTTGTACGTTACTTCAAAATGGGCAAAAATGAATTTTAATAATTATTTGGTATTTTTTAAGGGACAATACATATTTAAGACGACATATTGTAATATTTTTGCGGTAAAAGATCAAGTAAATTACAATAAAAAATAATTGTTTAGATCTGTGGTTTATGAAAAGGATCCAAAAGGTTATCACATTCAAAAAGAAATACGGATAATAAATTCAATTTTCACATATTTGCAGACGTTTTACTACAATTAAATATAACGGTCTAGAAAAATGCATAAAAAGTGTGGACGTTAGTGGACTTTCTCCTAAGCCACCGCCTCTTAAATAATTTTTAATATAGGCCTATAAGTAATTCGTAACGTCATCATTTTCATTAGCACGTAATTGTCCTATCCCCGAGCAGTCAATAATTCGATATAGTGTCTTCTATAGTGTTTTACCATGGAGGTAATAATACCTCCATTGTTTTACGTAAAACCTCAAAGCTGGGGTTTAGCATCGACATAACCTTTCTATTACTATATATATCATATATATATATG
>NW_022755387.1:0-11832 GCF_011630105.1 Anneissia japonica | reverse complement strand
ATATACACGGCAGTAACCTGAAGCCTTACCTAATGAAAACTTTAGTAACTGATTTCTTCTCCACAACTATATGATACATATCCATGCCTCTGACTGTGTTAATGGCTGCCTTACGAGTCGGATGACTAATGTTGTACGGATGTTTGCGCCCGAAATTATAAATCCGGGAATAGTACTTAAACAGTTTTATATTACTCTGAGCAATATTTATGGGACTCTGAAAAATTGTAAAAGTACTGTACTGATGAGTTGTTTGATTAACAAAATGTAAACTTGTAAAAATATGATCAATTAATTCTGAAAATTTTGACGTAATTCAATGAGAATATCAGGGTGAACAAAATGTATTAATAATTGTAACTATTGCTTTTGATAATAATCAAGTGCAATGTAATACAAACACAAAAGTTAATGTGTAATTCCAGAGTCCAACAAACTAAAAATTCCTTTTTTTAACAATTAAAATCTAAGATGAAAAACAATCCTAATTATTTATTATTTTTGTATAATATTTTTGTAATAAATCCTAATTATTTTACAACATTCATTCAATTTCCAAAAGAAAGATACAGGAGTTGCCATGGCGACTGATACGATTTACATCACATTCTTGATTCCATAAGTTTGCTACACGCTATCGCCTGCAGATTTCGGCGACTCTGGGTAGCGATTTTATGAAATCAATTGATAATGGTGACCACACCTACTAAAATTACCATTCCGGGCATAGAAAATTTCTAAAATATCTCTAGCCAAAGATTGCTTCCGCTAGGCCGTATGAGGCCTACTCGCAAAATGTATTCGCACTGATTGTATAATTGAAACGTTAAGACTAGTTTTCATAAAATTGTAACATTGTCGCTAACAGCGTTTTCACTACAATCGTCACACTTCGAAATCTCCGACACAAATTAATGCGATGTTCCCCGATTCGACCGACCAATAGTGTTGCCACCGAAAGCTGTAGACAATATAGAGTGCAGCGTATAGAACAATTCGTTCCCGACAATCAAGGAAGTTGAAACGGGTTTAATAATATCGGGGGCAGCTACCGATTCCAAAATCTATAAATTAACTAATCGAAATTCTAGTTCTGAATATTATTCAACCAAGTATATTCGACATCAGTCATATCAACAAAATTTAACAAATTATATAGATATGTAGTTTAACAAATGAACATCTTTTCTGCTGTCATGTGACACAGTTAAGCAAATTACTTGAGTCTACCTGGCCACAGTAATCAATATCCGAAGAGTGCTTGCAGAGGCCCCTTTTGTCAAAAGGTGATTTTGGAAATCGATATAAGCGGGAATGATCGAAAACGTACGTATTTCTGGTGAAGAAGAATAGAAAAAAAGGCATCAGAAAAATGAAATAAATTCTTAATATCATATACAATTTACAAAATACATATTTGTTTGTGAATTACAAAGCAAATATGTAGTAAATTAAATAAGATTGTTAAGGATTTGTCTCACCACATACTCCAACAATCAGACAGGCTTTGTACCATTAAAGTGCAATTATAATAAATTAAGAAACACTTTTTCATTAACAAATCTATGTATATAATAGGCCTAATTAAGCTTTCAAGAGATAATTTAATATAATATTTATATACTTATTCCAAGGGCGAATCCAGAATTTTTCAAACGGGGGGTGGCGCACAACAGCTCCAGAATAGGTAAGTGAGTAGCACATAACATTGATTTGCATTGAAATTTAGTGTCAAAACGGGGGGGGGGGCTACTGGATTCGCCCCTGTATTCCTATAACTTCTGTACATATGCCTTAACTTACCTTGTTATTTGCTTGTTTTCTCAATATTTGTAGCCTGTACCTTGTTTTATATTGTGGATTTTTTAGTTCAGTTTATGTTCTTTTAATAGTTTATGTTTTTGTTTTGTTTTTATGAAAGCATTGGAAGCTGAATTCCACGTGAATCTTGTATTTTGTATTCTGTACAATAACATACTGTTTCCTTTGGTGAAACAGGGTTAAGTAACAATCTCCACGGCTCTAATAATATTGTCTAATAATACGATGTTTCCATCGTCTAATAATACGATGAGTCCATAGGCCTACTTACCGAAAAGCAGAGTTAAACAGCATAGATGACAAATAAGACTCATCGGGAACGATGCAGGTTTGCTGAAAGAACTGAATTTTATTCAAACGACGTGATCGATGATTTTGGTCTATAACAGTTGTGGCGAACCCCCTGTTAGTAAAGAAATTACATTGTTGCCTTTGCTACTATTAATATTGTTATTATTAGTAACCCATAGTATTAATTAACATTATTATAATCATTGTTATTAGCAGGATAGTCGTGACGCCATTGTCACCGTCATCTTCATGAAAATCGTCATCATCATCGTCCTCATCATCATTCTCGTAATCATTATTCTCATAATCATTATCCTCATTATCGTTATCGATATTATTATTATTATTATTATTATTATTATTGGCTTTATATTTTTATTATTATTAATACTATTATTATTATTGCTGTTGTTATAAGCAATCAGTTTATTAGTTTTCTGAGTATAATCATAAAATTAGTGCCATTTATGTATGAAAATGGCCTAACGAAAGTTAAAGTCCATTGTCACATCATTATGACTATTAAATTTCATAAATACCATAATCTATCAACACAGAAATGAAATTAACGTTTGTGAGTGCTAACCTGTCTAGAATAAACCATTGCGATGCACTCAACTGGGTGCTCCAGGTGGGTGGTGGGCCACGTGACGTAACGTTGTATACATGATCACCACATGCATGCCAAACGGAAATATCCTTCTTTGAGGGAGAACGTTCTTTCCATGTCTCCCTTGCATTTATAAAATTCCGAGCTTCATTCAAGAAAGAAAGTAGATTCATCGTTAAGGTTATATAAGGTCTAGGCATATACATATGAAGCGTGGAACCTTAGCGAGGCTTGACTAGTACTAACCCACGAAATATTATATATGCAGGTCGGCTTCTTGATTTTGCTTGTCAAGTAAACAATGGCCATGCATAGATATGGAAAAATTGCTTGTCCGAACGTATTTACTCTTTTTAAAGTACTGTGTATTTGCATTGTAGCGTGTAGCGATCCGTATTGAAACCAAGTTTATACTGTTGGTCGGTTAAACTGGGGAGCTTTTCCCGATTGTTTCAGAAAAAGCTAAGCAGTGTAACGCAATGTAAACACTCTTAGCGGGAGTGTTGCAATTTAATGGAAATGACTCTTAAATTAGCGGTCCATGACAAAAATAGAAACGAATAGTACATATGTTTCTAAACGGGCCAGCCAATTTAAACTAATTAAAATTAGTGAAAACACCATTTTACCAGGCAATACCCCTGAATATACAGAGCGTGATATTTCCTCTTTGATTTTATAAACCACATAACTTCGGTAGTGCATCAACCTCTGTATAATGGAAATCATAAAATTAGTGACTGCACACTGCGCTGACCGTCGTCAGCCGACGTAATTCCATTGAGAACGCAAAGTGACGAAACGCATGGCACGCAACGGATCGTTTTTGACCATACGCTCAGACTACCCCACCAAGCAGACGGCGTCGCATCGTCAAGCGCTTGCACAGATTGGCGGAGAGAAATTCGTCGTCCTACGACCGCCGGCCGACGCAGTGTGTGCCTGGCTTAATTTTAGAGAATCTCACTTCGGTATGACGCATACATCGCCGCCAAATCGTCAACATCGGTAAAGGGCAAGTCAGAACCACTGAGATTGATCACGAAATCCCAAACGCCCATCCTTGCTAGCTCTTCAATTCCCTGAAAAAAGCACAGTCATAAATATAGGTTTTTAGGGAAGAATAGGATTAGACTACGTTAAGTAGCGATACACCAACATTAATTATCTCATTGTGAATTATATAGCACTGGAAATGCATAACAATAATCTGAAGTATCGCAGCAGTGTTGATTAATAGAGGGCGCAAAGCGACAATGGACCGATGAAGAGACAGATAATTATTAAATAAAACCGAGACAAAAACGAATGGGAACAACATTTGTTGGTACCTTATAAAACTTCAAAATCATGTCAAGATGATATTTATTCTACTACTGTTAGAACAATTGCTTGGGTAATATTTGTAACTAGTTTACTTTTGCATTATATAGTACCCA
This sequence comes from Anneissia japonica, assembly GCF_011630105.1. Taxonomy (NCBI): domain Eukaryota; kingdom Metazoa; phylum Echinodermata; class Crinoidea; order Comatulida; family Comatulidae; genus Anneissia; species Anneissia japonica. The sequence continues at coordinate 7,671 of NW_022755387.1, read as the reverse complement.
ATTACATGGTAGGCCTATTTAACTCAACAAGGATTACCTAAACTTACCTCTAACTCTGCTCTTAAAATATTATACGACCCCCAAGTGGCCGTAAAAGATCGTTCTTTTGGAAGCACCCGAACGTTTGTGTAACCTGGAATTAAAGCTATTTTTCTTTTCAATTCCTGCAAATAAATGAGTATCCATGAGTCTATATGTACTAATAAAAATGTTTAAAGATGAAGGAAGGTTAACGATTCTAGTTATTGCATACTGTACACAATCTTATGCAGTAGCCCAAGTTATGCTGTAGGTTTATTTATTAAAATGAAAATTATATGAAATAGCATACATGACACAAGTATGAAGTATGTATGTAGTATGTACGTATGTGTAGGGATGTATGTAGGCTAACATAACAATCGAGACCTGTCGGCGAAGGCATGTAGAAATTTTATGGAAATCATGGTTCATTGAATAAAACATACCGTATAACTCGCGCGAATAAGCGCCCCGTTTAAATAAGCGCATCTATCGAATAACCGCCCCTCCTAACGTGAAGATTTTCTTAAGCGCCCCGTTTGAATAAGCGCACCTTCTAATAATATCATAAGATTTTCTTTTTAGCAAGTCAATAAATCCAATCAATCCTGGGACTGTGCTTGTTGGCATGATTTGAGCTGCAGAGTGAAATAACATTCTTCTTAGGTCAATATCAAAATAAGGATATTTCTCTTGGAAAGATGAGCGCTCCGATCCCTGGACAGACAGTATATTTCCAACTGTACTCTTTTTACATATTTGTCTATGCCTATAGTCCTACTCCTCTTTTTCTTTTTCTGACCTTTAGCACATTCTCATCTGAGTTTTCAAGAAAAAAAAACAATGATCCTGCCATCCTGCTAATCTCAATCGGCCGAATTACCAACCTAACCACTACCCACCACTAATAATTGCATCTGTCATTCTGCTGTATGTAAATATTCACAGCATTCTTGTCATGAGACATGTTCTCTGGACGATTATCTTTTCCGCCTAACCACTATTCGTAATGTCCTTATATAGGCCTAATCTTTTTTCATTCAAAAAGTGCCTCTTGAATTTAATAATTTCCCATAAGAACACCTCGATTTTCATTTATTTCCATAAGCGCCCCCTCAATTTCCACTGTTTTCATAAGCGCCCCGTTTAAATAAGCGCCCCGTTTGAAAAAGCGCCCCTCAGAAAGTGCAAAAAAATATTTTAAGCGCCCGGGCGCTTATTCGCGCGAGTACGGTATGTGATTAAGCTGTATTAAAGATATACTATGCCATAGAATTGGGAAAAAACCTCTCACATTTAATCTTAAGAAAATTGAATTGCTTAACACTGATTAAAACAACCCAGCTTTCGCTAATTTTAAGATTTTTATTATTAATGTCCTTATATTGTGTACGAGTGGGTAAAAATAAACAATTAATAAATTAAAATGTTTAATTACTTGTTGAATTGTCAATTTATTAGATAGGGCACCCGCTAACTCGTGGTAGTATACGTTTTTCGTTTCATTGGGTGCATGTAAACATCAGGAGAGTCGAACTTTTTACCATTCTATGTTTATATATTCTATGTTTATATATATCAGTACCTGATGATGACCTATGTTCGAAAGTCCTTGTACAATAAATATTTTATTCTAACACAGATACATGAACCTGATGATGACTGGTCGAAAGTACTTGTTCAATAACTATTTTATTCTAAGACAGATACATTTTCTTATTTATTTGACTCTGCCTATGCAGCAACCTTATTTAATTATTTATATAAAACTTACATTTCTGACTTGGTCTTGTCGAAAGTCGACGTGGACCACGTAAAAAAAGTATGGTCTGTAAACAAGATCGATTAATTGCAGCTGAAAACCAAACAAAATACATACAATTTCATTTACCATTATTGATATGGCAATAATAGAAATTTGTGTGATGTGCCCATAATATATGGGCATAATTAAATACAAATATGGGTCTATTACATTTGTATTTGTCACATAAAATTTGATAACGTGGACAAAGCTTAAGACAGCATAGTATGACGCAGGCCTACAAGAGTTGTCGTCAGTAAGAACAACACTCTACAATTGAGCTTGTTTTACACAGTTCCATTCATAGTCAGGAATTCAAAGTTAGACCTTAGAAAGAAGATGATGCCACAATGGTGGCACTAAACATGCTAAGGGAAAATTGAAAATTCTAAATCCCAGGCCTGATGGAATGCCTAAAAACTGAAGCTTATCGAGAAGTTATGCAACTGTATTTCGATTTAAAAAGAGAATACAAATATAAATTAAACTAGAAATATTCCTTTTACGCTGCGCAGTAAAAGCATAGCGTAAGTTTCTTAATCAATGAAATATTAATTATGCAAATGAGTAATAAGCATATTCACACACGTACAAACAACGATATGCTCTACCATCACTATTACCATCTTGCAATCTGCCAAGTTTGAAATCAATAAAACTTACCAAACTTTAGTTATCATGATAATTATGTAAATGATTAATTAGCATATTCACACACGTTCCAAAACAATAGGCTGTCTTATTACTACCTTATGTTCTGCCAAGTTTGGAACCAAATGGAATTACCAATCTTTAGTTAATGTGGTAAGATAAAGTCGAAGATAAATTTAAGATGGAATTAACTGCTTTAAACTGACATTTTTTGCTAATTCCAATTTTGTTATTAATGTCATCTGTGGATGTCTGAACATGAATTGAATAGAAGTAATTAAATAAACGTATTGCTTACCACACAGTCTTCGCATGTATGGGCGATGATGAGAAACGCAAACTTAACTGGAATGACGGCAGCATTAGGATTCTTTCTTACTAGAAAAAAGATAACATACACCACATATAGTGTATTCATAATCTCGATAATTTCTAGGCCCAAATATAAACTTGATAGATATCTATCACCGAAATACTTATTTACAAATATATTGTGGCATACATACAACTTGAATATTATATATCATGGTAAAATAAAGAGATATGCTTCAATCAATCTTGTAGTAATGGTATAATTATATAAATTATGACCTTTATATATATTTGAATAATATTTTATTGCACATATACCTAAGTTTGTAACATAATACAATCAATATCGCTGCGGAGTTGTCTGTATCATGCAAAGCGGCCTTGTTTTATACATGAAAAGAAACTCGGTTAGTAAACGTACCTGCTTTATAATCTTCCAAGTCAGGCCGATGGCCAATAGTTGGCAAAGCTTTGAAGTTAAATGGCAATATTCCGGGCCGAAGTTTTGAACCACTCTATAGGAGAAGTAAGAAATTATTTACAAATAATAAGCGATGTAATGTTGCACTCTTATTTGTTTATTCTGTTTTACTCTTAGATAGAGATGGCAGGCTATAAAGGAAAATAAACTCCTACTCCCAATGTGATTCACCTACCATAAATCTAGTAATCTTGGTACAGATTACATAACGGCACTATTAGATCATTAAAGCTTTGTTAAAATAATGTCTTACGATTACTGGTATGGTAGCCCATAAAAAACAGTGCCAATATGATGTTCGTCATAAACAAGTCATTTAATGAATATTTCAGAATGTGTATTTTTAGCTTTAACAAAACGTCTTGACTTCAGTTTGATTTAGCTTCAAAGTGGTACGCGCTTTCTTCAAGAATGTATCAGCATGGAACCATGTGTAAGTAATTTTCTCAGTAGAGTTTAGTCAATTTATATTTATTATTGTCTATTTGCTTTACACTATGGATATTAAATTCTGAAATAAATTTACGAATGAATGAATTAAGAATTCAAAACGATACCAGAACTTCCTCTGCTGAATGTAGTTCAGTTCGATTGATTTATTGAATTTATCTTTATTCAGAATCATAAAATACAATACTAAAGAAACAATTTAAAAAAAAAAACCCGACCGGAGAGTATTAATAATGGCACTAACATTATTTAAGTTTAATATTGGCGCCGTATACCTTTGGCTTCCGTAGATACATAGGTGGTACACATCCACCAGTTTTATTCAGATTATATGCACAGTAGACTTGCAAAAGTTCATTGCGACAAGATGCCTCTGTTGACCTGAAAAGAAAAAAAAAACACAAGAATAACAATGTAGTCTCTATTAAGTTGAGTTGAATACTAATTCATTTTTCAATAGTACTTAATTTCATGTATTTGGACTTCGTGAGTGGTTATCCTTAGAGCATTTCACCACAAAAAATTCCAATCCAGTTTAATATCAAGTGTTTTTTTTATTGGGAATCATTTATGAGATCAACACAAATCGATTGTTTTTTTATTGAATCGCCAACTTTAAACTGGATATTAATTGGAATATTATTCATTATACTTGTATCAACCTGTCTGTGCTTCATTGTTGCTTGGAACCTCTTTAAAATAACTGTACAACAATTACCCTACTGAATTAATCTTCGAATTTGAAGCCAAACTATTATACTTTATAATAAGTATTCTATACCTTGCTAATACATGCCATAGCTCATTTGAAATCTGTGATTGTTTTGGCGGATGCCGACCACACCATCCACCGTATCTGTAAAACATATCAAAATAATAAATACAAAAGTAATTGATGATGGGATGGAATACGGTATTTGCATCTGATGAACCATTGTAGCATGGTTTTCCATATATTACAGTATAATCAATAATTCATAATATATATCTTGTTTGTTATTTAAAGAATATGTTCGTACTTTCTGGATCCTTTAGTAATGCTATGGAAATGTTAAAATATAGACCTTAATTGTTTTTTTAGATCTATATTTAGATATACATGTTATCAAAATAAATTAGTAAGGATAAATTCCATCAGCTACAGGGGTATGTGATAAATTAACTTAAAAGTTTGAAAATGGTAACAGGGAATAAACAATATGGCAACGAATAATTCCGTTACTGGCGAACTTGGTAGCTTCCCAGTACTTCAGTATGCTAAAACAACGGGTTATTAAGTAGGTACTGGTGGCACCTTAATGATATATGTTATAACGGTTCTTCATCGCTTGCTGTCTTCTTCTTATCGAGTCCACACATTAACGCTCCTTCCTTGACCCCAAAACATAACAAATAAATAAATAACGTATGAAGATATAATCTTTAACATGTTAATATATCGACTGAAACTAGTTTGGAATTACCGTATCCTGACAATTATTTGAGAAACTTATAATGCGGCTATACCATCTTTATCATTACTTCAAAAACTAGAGCAGTCACTCCATAATATAGTGCATACCTCCGCCTCATTATTTTCTATTATGCTCTAAAGAAAAAATTTTCTGAAACTGACTTTGTCCTTTAATCTATTCTTTTTCTTCGATTATTATGTACTATTCCATTAAATTTTATAATGATCTGTTCATTAGTTTTTGCGTAATCTTCATAACAGACAGAAAGACAGAGACACAATAAATGCATTATACAGTAACCTCCTCGGAGGTAATAATTTCAAACACCATTACAAATATCACTCCGATTGGCCAATAAAACCATACATTTAATCTCGAAACGTGACACTTAATTTTAACAGATGACGTATAAAAAAGTAGTCAAGAAAATTGTTATCCCCACACCATAAATAAATTCACAAGTTAAAAAAATCGGTTGATGGATGAATCAGCATAATAACCAAAGAACAAACCATTTTGAGTGCTAAAGTACTATAATTAATGCGTTTGTAGATAAAAATTGTCTTCTGCCAATATTCAACAGCAATTAAAAGCAATCTTTCATAATAATAATGAGTAATACTGCCCAGTGGGACGTCAACGTTGAAATAATTCTTATGTCTTGAGTAGTGTTTGATTGTGCAACGAACAAAATATTGATTACATATAAAAAGCTTAACTCACGTGTATTGTACGGTATGTCTTAGAAAATTTAATGGAATTATTTTATCTTAAAATGGAGTAGCAGTACTATTCCCATCAGATCGACAAAAAAAAGAGTAATAAAGAGATAGAAAATTTGGATTTGGATCGAGATCAGCTGGTAATATTTTGGGCAGGTGGCGCCATAAATTGCACGACGGAAAGAGGGGTTGCCTAGGTAATCGAACAGGATGCAATTTTCAATTTCTAAAGGACTGTTGTCTGTAGCGGAGCCCTGGTGGAGTACGTCCAGCAGACGGGCAGGGGATAACGCCCTCGCACTTATAAACTGGGTTATTTTAATCAGTTTTAAGATATTTTAGTACGTATAATGCCCAAAGAAGTTTGTTAACGTACCGTACATTTTCCCTCATTTGTTGGTCCGACAATTCGTGGCAGAGAGGAAACTTGGCCTGTCTGGCGGAGAGGACACTTGCGTCTTTCTTTCCCTTCTTTTATCTTTCCCTTCTAAATATATATTATTATTTATTACTAATATTTAATTATTATTATTATTATTATTATTATCCCTCGAAAGCTCTCTTGCCATTAGATAGCATTTGGTGCTTAGATTGATTAGGGATGTATGTTCATTACAACACTAAATGAGAAGTGATTAGGACGCGGGGGAATATGCTAATAATAATGAAATTAAAAAGGTTGGCTGTTAAATGAATTAATTCATGAAGCTTCAATGATTATATTATAGTTTAGGCCTTATTATAATATATAAATGTGTGTGGGCTTATACCCGAGCCACCAATCGATCGTAAATCGCAACTTATCCAAACTGATAAAAATGCTTAATAAATGATGATGAGGCTGAGAAAGGATGAGGAAGGGAGTGAGTAAGACGCCAACTTACATGATGTGTGTCCCATACACATTGGTTCCAAGTTAGAATAAGCTATTTCCGGGAGATCTGAGGTGGTGGGTCGAATGGTGGGGGAAGGGAAGGACTTTCACATCTAGATGGCCGGAAATGACCCTCTCAGACATAAATTTGAATATAATTTTCATTTCTACCCCTTTTTAAAAAATAATTTTGAAATAATTATTTAGGGGGCCCGGGCCGGCTTTCCTCCTCCCTGGACCACTGATCAGGTTAATGAGCTTTCTTAACACATTTTATTTTGCTGCACATAGTGATACTGATACTGACGTCCGTGAGAAAATTGACAATAAAACAGTGAACATGCAAAATTATGAATTTGCGGAGATGGTTTGATTTCCGAGAGATTCTTGCGGGACCGGGAGTGCGGGAGGCTGTCCTGATTCAGGGAGACTCCCGGGAGTCTCCCTGCGTCAGTGCAACAAAAAGTGATGTTACATTTAACCATTTAATGACATTACCTTATGAATATCTGACTACACTACTACAAAGTCTTCTAATTAAGATCTTTACTAATTATCGTACGAAGCCTTCGAGAATATACATAATGTTACAATGCTTAAACCCTAATCTGTACAATTCACGCAATTCTGTTTGTAATTATTATTAACGAAAGAATAACGAGCGCATTACTGGCATTGTACCAGCAATTAAGCTGCACTGACATCAAATCCTCGTTGAGGTATACTCCATTTGATCTGGGCAGCGCCTAAGAGGTTGTCAAATTTAGGACAACAGGTCAATGAAACAATCTAGCGCTATAACATTGAAAATCAACCTTAGTTGCTCGCACCAAAAGTAGGACAACTTTTGTAGAATTTTGTGTTCAAACTCTACACCATATTTTAGATTGTATAAATCATCA
>NW_022755386.1:0-2006 GCF_011630105.1 Anneissia japonica | reverse complement strand
AACTAGGAATGTGCAAGGAGGGTCTATGTTTACTGTTGTAAAGTCTACAAGGACGTTTATAATTTTCTTTTTTCCCTTTGAGGTCGTAGTCCGTATCCCATACGGAGTAATTTACTGTCCCTGGGTACGGACCTATTCTCCTATTGTTTTAATAATGCTGCCCTCTGTTGCTGACTCTTTTAGGGGAATTCCCTAACGTCATAGCAACTAGACAAGGCTTAGTGATTGTATAGAGCAAAAATCTGACAATTTTTTCTGTCAGTGATTGGTGTACTTGGATAGACGAGGATAGCGGGATTGTTTGTATAATAATTAATTAATTAATTAATAATATAAATAATATGAATCTGAGGAAAGATTTTAACTAGAAACTTTAGCAGCGCAACCATTTAATGCTAGGCCTAGGTCTGCAAATGTTCATTTCGGCTTTGGTCATGTACATGGAACCCCTCTCATATTTCAATACCCCTACCCCCATCTTCTCTATTATTATTATATTATAATATTATTTCATCAAGTGTACTAGTTTCAGCGAAATATGTCCTAGGTCTAGTAGTCCACCGTAGTTAGAAATAAGCATTTGTAGGCCTAGCTAGGCTTACTTGCCCTCTATCGTGGGAGGGGGCATGTGGTAGATGCCGTTCCCCAAATTATAACCTCAATGACCTTTGTGACCATGGGCATAAAAAAATCGTCATAAATATGAAAGCATATTTTTTTTAACCAAACACATTTTATTTCTGTAGAAAACAACATATTCCACATAAGGCGTAACATTTTATGAGCATAGGATTTTTTTTAGTGTCGTTTACATGGGGTTTATGGGGGAAAAGGTAACTTTTTGGCCCCTAAATTGCAATTTTGGGGCACACGACTTTGACCTAGGTAAACAAGTCAAACAATTTTGCTATGATTTTCGGAAGCCCAAAACATTTTACCCAACAATCAAAACTAACATTTGCAGAAAGTTACAGTACAGTAAACATTTATTATGCGTTTTTCAGAAACCTATTAAAATCCCTTAAGGGGCCCCAGCGACCTAGAATAGACCATTGGGACTTCAAATTTTTAAGAGAGGACAAAACATTTTGATTGGTGAATAAATGGAATGTCGTTCGGTTAAACTGGGTAAATTAAAAAAACAAATGCTCTCAATATGGAAGATATCACTCCACTTTGCGGAGGCAAAAAGCCAGTAGGCAAGCAGCATGTAAAAGGCAACCGACTCTGAACTGTAATTTAATTAGTTCATTTTATTAATTAGTCGGGGTCTACCAACAATATTCTTCAAGGTGGAGCTTTTCATCTGATTTCTTGGTCTCTTGGCTCTTGACATTTTTAATCATGGGGTATTTGCCAAGTAGTAAAGTCCCCATTCGCAAACTTCCTCTCCCACAAAACTCCTGTACTACTAGTAAATAGTGTGGTTAGCCACCACAGGCGGTTAGTGTGGAAAAAAAATGATCGCTCGTCTTGTGTGTGTGCTTCCCGTGTATATATATTACGTGTAGTAGGCTACTTAACCTTAACTTCTTTTTGGATTCTATCTAAGAGTTACTAGCCTCCTACTAATTCGAAAAAAAAATCTTCAATTGAAAAGGACTCCCCACCCAAAGTCACCCACGCCCACCCCCACATTCAGTGCTTTGTACCTTCAACTTACTTCTTCCATTGCTACATTCTAGATCCGACACTGCATGTTTTAAATAAAAACAAACTTATAACATGATTATATTATAGTACGCCTCCTAATATCCCCTGGTCCCAATGTTTTCTACTGCCTGTGTCTGTGTGTGGGCGTAATGCAAAACTACAACTGATTACCTTATAGGATTGGATTGGATTTATTCGGTGTAAACACAAAGGAGCAAACGGAATTGTCTAGAAGAAGACTTATTTACAGTATGGTGTCTTTCTGGTGGTGATTTGGCAGTGAACCGAGAGACAATACCCTACATGTTTAAGAAGAGTGTACTGCATTCTTTAACGTGCGCATGGGTCATAAA
>NW_022755385.1:0-1914 GCF_011630105.1 Anneissia japonica | reverse complement strand
CTGGGAGAATTCCCCGCACCCCCTAGGGTGGTTTTATCTCGATTGAATCCCCTTTTGGACATCTCTGGAGTCCGCCCCTGAAGGTGGCAAACGTTAACTAAACATACATGAACTTTTTGGAATCCAGACATTTCGCAAGCTGGATTTCCATAATGAATTACAGTACAAAAATTTGTGTATCACTGCTGTTTTTAGTAGTCTATATATTGGCAATGTGTTGGCATGTACACATGAAAGCAGTTGAGCATCAAGAGTCAAATAAAGGTAATAACCGAAACTTTTGACACAAAAGCTGTGCATGTCACATGTGTAATAAAGGACTGACGTACGACGTACGAACTTTAATGTAATCAAGGTCCAAACTTCTGGCCCTATAGGTAAAAACTAAGGTCTCGCTACCTGAACAATCCATTTCCAATAATTTCCACCTACTACTGAAAGTAATAAAGTTGCAAGGAAACATAACATAAAAACACTGTTTGATTGTACAGCAGTATATTAAACCTTGAATAAATACCTAGCCTTGAATAAAAACCTAGCGCTGTTCTTCAATTCAACTAAAACTTTCAATATTCAATATTTACATTCACTGAATGTGTACCTACCATTAACTAGGATGTTTTTAGTCGAAAAGGCCTAGATTAATATTTACTTTCTGCTGCTCACATGGCACTCATTACGTAATGCTACTGCTGCCCTTGATATAATCTAACCTTTGAACTTTAAACTTAAGGTTCGAAGGTTGTATCAAATACGATCGCGTACAAGAAAACTGCGACTTTTGTTATCTTGTGGTTGCTTAATTACCTTTTATCTTTCTTAAATGAGCAGTCCCACTATGAGTGAGCTGCGACACAGAGACGGCCAAATCACTGAGAAAAAAGATGATGAGGTAAGATTTACTGGGACGTATGGTAGTTAGTAGTAAGAGGCTAAAAATGTAGCTAGGCCTAGCCTCCCTACGGTATACGGGGTAACCAGAAGCGTTAATCGAACACGCAATTGTATTCGTACACTGCCGACAGAGAGAGGCGTGTCCTGCATACGTACACATCAATAGGCTAGCCTATTTCTAGGTTTACTTAGGCCCAGGTTAAGATAGGCCATTTAAAAGGGCTTAGGCCTATATTGATTATGTTTGCATGCATGCAGCATACTTACTTGATACTTGATAGTTAGGCTTGTCCAGTGGCATTTTAATAGCATGATTAACGCTTTTTCATTTGTGTATATAGGCCTAGGCCTATATACCTATGTGATGCATTTATTAATTTTTTATTTATTAATATTAATTAGGCCTAGGCCCTAGTATTTTTTTTAGTTGCCTTTGGCCTAGCCTAAGGGCTAGGCCCTAGCTAGATCCGGCTAGGCCCTAGATCAGGCTAGCCAGGCCCAGGACTAGGTTAGATAGAAGCAGTTTTAATTAGTGTAGGCTGGGTTTAGGTTAGCCTAGGCTGCCTGCGGTAGCCCTAGTTTTCTCTTATATTATAGGCCTACTAACTCAGGCCTAGACATGTCATCTCATAGAAAACAATAAATCACTGCCTAATTAATAAGGCCAAGTAAAAAAAAAAACATGTTTCGCGTCCCCGCCCGCATCGTTTTTTTCGCCCGCCTCGATTTTTTTTTTATTTTTTATTTTGGGAAAATTCATGAAAATAAAGAAAAAATATATAGAAAATTTAGAATTAAATGTTGGAAAATAAATACCCTAGCCTAAAATAGTGCAATATCTTCGTCTAACCTTTCGTATAGTAAAGCTATGCCTAGGCTAGCCCAATATCTCTACCTAGGCTAGGCTTAGGCTTGCCCGATATCTCTGGGCTAGGCCTAGGCCGTCGCCTACTCTAGGCGTCAGGCGGCAAACCTCGAGTTCACTTCACTAGAGCGCGTTTGTCATGCATACAATTGCCG